>NW_008584649.1:37133-46263 GCF_000691845.1 Merops nubicus | reverse complement strand
CCCCTCAACAGCAGGTTTTGCTTATGAAGTGATAGCTTATGACTCTGTTTAGCCTGCTGGAGCTGCCCCACAATGAATGAGACCATACACGTTCCATTTTCCTTCTGGGAAAGAGCTGGTTCCTCAGGAATGACACATGGACATGGTTCAGTTGGGGAGCAGGAGGCTCTGGGCTTGCAGAGCTGACACACGTTGGCTGCCCCTGCCATCTCCCCTCCTCTGATGGCATGGATAAAGTTCATCAAGACATGACCAAGAAGGATGTTTAGGCAGTAAAACAATGAAGTGTTTGTTTCAGGCAGCTCTGATGACATTGAGATGATATCACTCCCCAAGCATCTTTTCTGATGGCAGTTGCAGCCCACTGCTAGATCTAGATCTGGACAGAATTTTAGTAGTCCAACTGTCTACGTGACCCAAGGTGGGTGTAGTGCAAAACATCAGGCTAAAGCAGAGGTGAGAATGGCAGAGCTTTGACCTGGCATGGGTAAGGTCCCACCAAAGAGTGGTGGCTGAGCTGGGAGTTCTGAGTTTCCTAAGTCACAGCACCCCAGGTCTCCTTTGCACATGAAATCATGATTGCAGCCTGGTGGCTTGCCAGAAGAAGACAGAATAAATCAGTTCTTCTCCAGTGTGAGCTCTCTGCTTGTTGGTGCAGCTGAAGATGTTGATGCAGATGTGTGACAACCTGATGCAAAGGTTCTTGGTCTCAAGTTTCCTTACATAGGTTGGAGGAAGACCTTTTGAACTGCTCCTTGTGTTGCTAAAACAAGTGAGATGAGTGGATTCTTAATATAAGCAGTGATTTAGTAGTATTAATTGCTTTTGACCAATTATTAGTAGATCTCCTAGTTGTAGGTCCTAACTAGTTATTCTTAAGGGAAAACCATTATCTCTGCAGCTTCTCATCTCCATTACTCTAGGAGATTTTGAAGCTACTGATCTTCACGAGGTGACATGAGGCTCAAGTCAGTCCCAGACTTCAGTCTGAGTGGGAGGTGTTGTCTGGCTGTTGGTTTTATTCAGTAGTCTGGTTTAAACCAATCTCTGACCTTGTCTACACACAATCAGAGGCTTTGGTAGTAGAGGCACCTACAAACCAGTCACCTTGGCAACTAGAGTTGCCAAGACATAACTCACTGTAGTTTAGAGGTAATTTTAGTTTTATTTCCTTTTTTTGATGACTGTTGAAAGGTTATTAAGAGTTTCCAGGGGAGAACCACAGAGCTGTGGGATAGAGGTTTAACTCCAAACTGATAATACAAAACCATTTTTAAAGAGTCCCCCAAAACCTCTCAGCAGGACTTGTTCTGAGAGAAGTCCTCGTGTCAAAATTAAACAGGCTGTTCCCCTGAAAGAGGACTGCCCATAAATAAAGGAACATGTTGCCCATCTGTGATGCACAGCTAAAGGAAATTTAAAGACAATACTACCAGAACTTCCAAAGATACCATCTGACCCTGTAAATAATTTCTTTTCTCAGCTTAGATCAAAAAGCTCATGGATACTGGACTCAGTCTGTCAGTGGTGTGTCCTCTGGAAGAAAATCCCACAGTCATGGGCTTGTTTTGCCACTGCTTTCTGAGGTCCTCAGACTCAGAAGCTCCTTTTGCTTCGTTTCTCTCCACAGTCCCCTGGGTTGCATCTCGCAGCACTTGTGCTGTGGATGTCCACACCATCTTCTCTAGATGGGGTTTCTCTTTTCCTGGATGGTGTTGAGATCCCTTGTTGTCCTGTGGAGGAAGTTAAGTCACAGTTTGGGTGGTGAACTGTCAGAAAAACCTTCAACTTGAAGAACAAATTTTTCACTCCAAAGTGGAGCATCAGAACTAGATGGAGGGTCAGGGTGTGGAGTTGCTCCAGTTTGACTGGTGGAGCATGGGAAGCTTTGAATTCCCTCTGAGAAAGCCCTGGAGCATGTGAGAACTTGGGTGTGAGAGGGGCTGGAGGTAGTTCCACAAGAGAGGAGGCATGACTGGTAGGAAAGGTCTTGTTCCTAGGAAGGATCATAGCCTGTTGAAGTTGATAGGAAGCTTTTGTTTTACATTATGGTGGACTCAGCAACATTAGGTTGATGACTGGGCTTGATCTTAAAGGTCTTTTCCAACCTAAATGATTCTTTTATGTGTTTCTTGCCTTTAGTTGTGGAGAACTGGTTGGTGATCTGTGCATGACACTGCTGAGACAGCTCTCCAGTAACCTTGTCTGAGGTCTACCAGCTTTAGGAACCTTTATGATGATCAGTGCCATAAATACTTTTAGATAAAGCAGAGAGGACTTAAGCTTTCCACTTGGACCATGCCATGGCTTTTGTGTAGTGGATTAGAAGTCATGGCATGATGTTATCACAAATGGGACACTTGCCCCTCTTGCATTGTTTTTAGAGCTGGCCAGAGCATACAGGGTTTGGTGTTGTGTTGGGTTATGGGTTGAGTGCTTCAAGCCACAAAAATGGGCTGCATGGAGCAAAACATCAGCTGAGACATACTCATGATGGTCCAGGGCCAGTGCAGTATGAGCAACCAAGGAGTTGACTTTCCAGTAGTAACTGGGAGCTTTGTGTCTGCCCTGTAGAGATGGACAACTTAAGGTCCACAACTAGATGGAGATGAATCCAGAAGAACCACACAAAAGGAGTCTTCTCCTTTCTGGCTAGATGGTCACTGTTGATTTTCCTCATGAAATGAAGGATGTTGCTTCATCTCTATGCCAATCATATATAATGGTGGTTATGCTGCTCCCAAGAAGTCCTTTTTGGAAACTGGTCGTTTAAATTTGGCAGAGCAGAACATCTGTGGTTCTAAGAGGTGTTTTGGGACCTGATCTTCCTCTTATCCAGTATCTATGTGCTTCTTTTTTACCACCCTTCTAAGCAGTGAGGTGAGCAGTAGTTTGTAGTGCACATTGAGTTCTCAAAACTCCAGGGATGGGACTAATTCTTTTAAAAAGCTCTTCTATACCCTCATTTACATCCAAATTATTTACACATATACAGGAACAGAGAAGCTTCTTAACATTATCTGCTTAAGGCAGTAGTGAAATATCTAAAGATCTCATGACTTTAAAACCCTTATTGCTTTAATTTATCTGCTTTTATTTACTGTGTTGGATCTGGTGCTTTTAAAAGGATGAAAAGGCAGCGTGAGTAATTACAGAGCAGCAACATCTGCATTGAGGGATTCTTCTGGCTTCAAAAGAACACTGAAAGTTAAATAAAAGATTAAGACTATCACGATACACTTGAAGGCAACTGGCACAGCTTTTGCAGTCTCTTAATCCCTTTAAATTGGGTCATAATAAAATAAGATAAAGAGGGATCCTCCTCCATCATGGGAGGAGGGGAAGATCTCAGTGTTTCTACCACTGAATCACCTGGACGTTGTTGGAAACAGGACAGAAGTCTTGGAGATAAGGCCATGGACTGACTGGGGGCACTCCTCTGTAGTGGTGTGTTTCCTTTCTCTCTCTAGCATGTTAAATACTCAGGCAACGACCGTTTCATTTCCTGAACTTGCCTTCATCTTGTTTAAAGATGCACTTAACTGATGTGTAATAAAATATCATGGAAGAGCCTCGGATTTAATGAGTCGCCACGTCAGATTTCATTTAAATCCTTTGATTTTTGTCTCAGGTTTATAGCTCAAAGCTCTGTGTTTCATTTGGGCCAGAATTATTGCCCTAGCTGTTGGCACAAGTTTGCCTGTATTTACATAGCTACAAAATTGAGCCCAGCTAAATTAAAACTCCATAATAATAATAAAAAAACCCCTCAGAAAATGAAAACAACCACCCAGCTCCACACTTCACCTCCTCAGAAATCCTAAACCACGAGGCAGCAGCAAAAGGCACCTTTTTTTGCTTTATTACTCCAGGCCTGTTTATGTAGTTTGGGCCTGAAATGAATTGGGCCCTTCTTCAAGGTGACATCTGTGTATTGTGAAGGAAACTAATCCCTTTCTGTGGGGATTATGCTAAATTGGCACCTCCAGAGATTACAGGCTCGTCCTTTCATGTGGAGAGGATGTCACCCCACGTGTTTGTTGGTGTGTCTCTAACCTGTGCTCCTGCACTGCCCAAAATAGTTGGGTTGCTGGGGTGGAGGGGGGATTACTCTGCTAGAAGCTGTCAGCTCTTTTGATAAGGCAAAAAGGAGTGTAGAATCATTTAGGTTAGAAAAGACCTTTAAGATCATGGAGTCCAACCATTCCCCCAGCACTGCCAGGTCCCCACTAAACCACATCCCTCAGCATCACATCTCCACAGCTTGGAAACCCCTCCAGGGGTGGGGATTCCACCACTGCCCTGGGCAGCCTGGCACAGCCCTGGACAACCCTTTCAGGGAGCAATTTTTTTCCTCATGTCCAATCTAAACCTCTCCTGGCATGACTTGAGGCCATCTCCTCTTGTCTTATGTGCCACCCTTGGTGCTCACGGATCAGTCATGGAATAAAACATCTCCTTTTCTATGTCTGACAGTTTCTTTTAAAACCCCTTTCTGCTTGAACAGGTATTTTGCCACTAAGAATAAGTTTTAAAAGATGCTTTAGCTGATTTTTTTTCACTAGAAAAATTTTGGCTGTATTGTGTTGTTTCAGATTTCCAGGCTGGGGAAACTTGTGGTTCTGACCTTTGTATTATGCTTTTATTCTGTTTGATAGCACCTTTATTTTGCAGCTCTGTCTACATAGGTGTGTAAAAAGAGTGGTGAGCAGCATGGATGAGCAGAAACTCCAGGGATCACAGGGTGAAATTCCAGTCACTGAGCTCACTGATTCATTTTTTATTATATTTTATTATCTGAGAAGCAGAAGCAGCCATGTCATTAGCTATAGCTGTAAGGTGAGCAATCTCTTTGTGGAGCAGAGCTTTGGCATTGCAAATTCTCCTCTTTGCCCTTACAATGAAATCATAACTCTGGATCTTCTCCTAAATTACTTTTCTGTTGAGAAAGGTGTTGACAGTCTCGATGCTCATTTAACAAAGTGACTCTGGGGGTGTATTTTTGGTCCCCTGGGTGAGATCTTTGAAATTACTGTTTGACAGGCCAACAGAAGCTATTGCAACCACATTCTGAAGAAGGAGATGCTCAGGTGTGCTCTACTCAGATAGAAGCAGCCTGCAAAGTTAATGGGTGTGTGCAGCTATTCGTGCCATGTTCATTGTAAGATGTACTAGCTGCTCTTTTCTTTACCTTTTTTTGGGTTTTTTTCCTCATTTCTTAAGGGAAAAAAAGATCTGCTGGAGGCAATGGCACTACAAATTCTCCCAGCTAAATCAAGAGTTGTGTTAAAGCTGTCCTCAAGCATTTTCCCCCCACCAGACTCTGTTTAACTAAGTAGATCAGGGGGGAGGTTTATTCCCCATTTGTAGGGAGCTCAAGAGGGACAAAGGATTTGTGTGGCTAAGGATTAAAAAGACTGAAGTAGTCTTTCAAATGTTGTGTCCCTCTCTAAACAACAACAAAAAAAACCCCAAATTGTAGACAAAATACTTTCCTTCTTGTACTTCAGTAAATCACAAAGTTATTTCTCCAGGTTTCCTTTATCCTCAGGACAGGGCATTTTACTTTCAAAGTAGAAAAGATCAGTTATATACTTCTGTATTTTTTTTTTCCCCTTTTCAGGTTTTTCCAGGGATTAAAAAAGAAACAAACCCTCCAAATGCAGTTTGAGAAATTACATTAAAAAAGAAGCAAACCCTCCAAATGCAGTTTGAGAAATTACACTAAACATCCCCTCGTTAATGAAGGCAAGGTGATTGAAATGAAACATAGATGGGTCTGGGGCTTAGTCTTTTGGGGCTGATAATGAGATTTAAAAAAAGAAAAAGGTAATAAATGCTCTTTAATTGGGCACCTGTTCTGTCCTGTCATGATCAGTGCCCCGTGGGACAAAAAATGCCAAGTGCCAGTGACATTTTGCATCATTTTGTAAAGAGATCATTTCTCCTCCCCCTTTCCTGGAGAGATACAACGAGGCTGGCTTGAGTTTGCCAATAGATATTTTAAAATCAGTTTGGGAAGAGTTATTCCACGAGGTAAAACTCCTGCTTGAAGTGTTCTTCTGAAGAAGCATCACAAGCCGTGAAAAGAATGATTTCTTTGTGACTGGGAAATCAATGAGGCATCTGTTTTAAGGCACAGCCCAGAAATAATGCAGCTGGTTCAAAAGGGAATCAGAAAGCAGGCTGCTTTTTGTCTCCTCCTCCAGAGCAAGGCGTTTTGCATGAGGAGGACTCCCTTAGTTTGGCTCAACCCTGGGAGTGAGGTGGGTCTTTTGAGGACGGTGACTTTTAGGGCTAGATGAGCAATTTGTGTTTCCTGGCTTCAGAAAAGAAGCCCAGTTGAGGCTGGATTTTGTCCCTGTTTTCCAGGCACAGATTATTTGAAGGGCTGATCCTGCCTCAGCAGGAGCTGGAGGCTACGGAGCTGCTGGGATGCCTGGAAGGAGGTCAAAGCACCAGCTCACCATGGGCTTGCTCTTACTGGGAATACTGGTCCTGGGCTAGAGGCTTGCCAGCCAGGGAGGCAGCAGAACACGTGCAGACATCTCTACATGTGGTATGGTGGCATCTGTTTGTCCTCTTCACCTCCTTTTTCTTTGCTGGGACCCTGTCTCTTGTCTTCCAAGTGCACATGCAACGAATTTGGGGTTTCCCTTGCAGGCTGTTCTTTGGAGCCTCTTCTACTCTCCTAGATGGTTTAATAACCATCTCCTTATACTGGAAGGACCCTCCCCACAAAACCTAGAAGGAGACCTAACCCCTTATTTGTAAGGTTTTTTGAGGGCAAGAAGAAATTAAAGGCTGAGGACTCGGTTACCTCCAGGCACGTTGGATTGCTGCTGCTTTAGGGCTCCCTGGTCCACGTGTGCTGCATAAGATACAGGACCAAGAGGAAGCCCCAGGCATTAGGTGATGGGTTTGTTAGAGCCCCACTGATGTGTGTAGGATGGAGTCTCCTCACAGCCAAATTGGGCTCTGAGGCATCTTTTCCCAAAAGGAGGAAAGACAAGCAAGAGGATACGCAGCTCTGGCAGCGTTGGAAATCCGAGCTCAACGGTCGCCCTGGAAACAGCATGTTGGGAGTCTGAAAAAAACCCTCCTGGCAGCGTGTGGGTGGAGGAAAAACAATCCTTGGGGTCGTGTGTGAGACTCCAACAAGTTGTGCTCAGCAGGAGGGAAGAGAGCTACTGAAGGGACACAGGCAGGCGTTCTCCAGGGAGCCGTCCCATCGCCCCTGCACACAGAGAGATGCTCCAAGGGATTTGGGTGAGGTCCTGCTTTCCCTTGGGAAGTGGTTTTGTTCCAGTTGGTGTGGTTCTGTGGAAAAAAATGTCTGTGGAGAGCTGCACAGGACAATAAAATAGTCAAAGGTGGGAGAGCTGTACCCTACCAGAAGCAGAAGAACCCTCTGGGTGTTCCCACCACATAAAATATTGCCATTGGGAGTTGCAGTCTGGCTGCTTACAGAAGAGTCCCCAAAATCCCTATGCCCCAGTGCCTCCTTCACCTCTAGTGGGCAACGTTGTGATCTGATGGTTATGGATGGACTGTTGAAGCCAACCCATGGAGATCATGAGTGGGAGCTCTACAGCTGCTCCTCATGTCCACACAGCTCAATGGTCTGGCTTCAGTGCTAGCTGCTTCCCACTGGCCAGCTTGCAATGATGCTGGTGCACTGCTCAAGCTTGAGATTCTTCTTCCATGAAGATCCTTGGAAGCTCCTTCTGCCATGAATTGTTCTATTTATGTTTTTAACAATGTAAACTTTGGTACCCAGGATGCTGTCTGACAGTGATTCCTCAGTTTAACCATGTGAAGCTGCAAAATATAACATCTCTTTCTGTCCTTTGAAACCACCACCTGGTATCTTCTTTTGGTATTTTGATTATATTTTATTATCATTTTGCTCTCTTCTTTATTTCCTATATTTTTGGAAATAATGAAGTCTTTGCTCCTATTTTCCTTGTCACTTATAATATCATTTATCTATTTTCTGAGATGAACATCCCTGGTCTTTGCAATAATTTTGATCCAGACATTGCTTCATGCTTCCTGCCATCCTTGTTGGCTTTTTGTGAACCTTTTCTAGCTTTATGTCCATTTTATGATGATGGGATGAAAACTCTGCTCAGTATTAAACATGTAGGTGCAGGTAGACTCAGGCACTTGCAGAACAACATATTTCACTTTGATTTCTACTCCTTACCTAACAATTCCTGGCGTTTGATTTACTTTTTCTTTGGATGGCTGTGGGGGAGTGAGGTGAAGAGAATTATCTACTATGACCTTAAAACCCTCTGGGAGGACACGAGTAGTTTATTCCTACCTTGTGCTTCCTGGTTTTGAATCAGTTACTTCTCCATGGCAGTGCATCTGCTCTTACCTTGCTTATCCAGTCCAGATACTCAATATTTTTAGAGATCTTTTAGTGAAAGACTTTTTGGAAATCCAGAATGGCCAGATCTGTTAAATCCCCCCATGTCCATGCACTTGTGGAGGTCTTCCAGGAGCTAGGACGACATGCTGATGTGACTTCCTTCTACAAAATCTATGTGGACCCTTCCCAGCATTTATTCCCATGCCTGTTCTAGTCTTTAGAATAATTTTTTTCCCAATTTGCATGTGCAGCTGCATCTAGGAAGTCCCACAGCATTAAAATTGAGTGACTATCCTTTCAAACCCTGGTAACAGGAAACTCTATGGATGACATGGGGGAAATCACATCATTATGCAAAGGAAGCCAGTGCATGTAGAGCAAATCACACTGTTCAGTTTTTGAAGCTTGAATCACTGTTGGTATTGGATAAGGAGGATAATTCTGTGATATTCCTCTTTTTGTTGTGTTGCCTCTTCAGCAACGTTGCTGTAGTTAAGACCAAAGCCACTGACAACTGGAGCCCTGTGTTAATTGTGAATACACCCCATCAAATCTGTCTTTTTTTTTAATTTTTATCAAATGTAAAGATCTTTAGGACTTTAGCCTTTAAAACCAGTGCTAAAATATTTGCTGAGAAACACAAAACTTGAAGGGAGATTTAAGTCTTGCATAACAAACTTCCAGTTTCTAATATTTGCTGGGTTGTTTTCTGCAGAGACTTCCTGAAGAAATAGGGAAAAAAAAGAGCTC
>NW_008584649.1:19287-37088 GCF_000691845.1 Merops nubicus | reverse complement strand
GCCCTGTGATGACTGAAAAGTAGCATCTTGTCCTGATTTACCATCTTATTTTGGGGGAAAAAAATAAAAGTTTAACCCAAGGCAATAAAATTTCCCCAGACCTGTGGAATCCCTTCAAACATAAACTTCAGCTGGCTTCACTTTTTCTGGGGACCTGGGTAACATAGAGGCTACAGTGAGAAAAATCTGTTTATCTGATACCTCAGAGACTTCTTTGGTGTGTGTGAAAAGGGTCTCAAGTGCCAAGGATGCACAAAACTTTGTGGAGATGCAATAAGGAGAAAAAAACTTTAATCTAGTGAGGAAAAAATGATGTGCAGAGGAACATGAGCAGTGTGTTTGATACACCAGCTTGTGCTCTGAACATTAGAGAGAGGTGTGATGTCATTTCTCTGCTGTTGGGCTTTCATTGCTTGGTGAATGTGTCGACTAGGAAAGGTGGAATAAATCTGAGACTGAATTTACCAGGCACAGAATTCACATTTTACAGAAATGCACATCTCAAGCTTCTCTTTTAGTATTTATCTGCACACAGATGATCCAACTGAAGTCAAAATACCTTATGTGAGTAAATTTAGATCTATCTATGGATTTATAGAGCGATAGATTTATATATCTATAGAGTTATCTGTCTCTCTGTATAGATTTATAGTTATTTCTATCTATATAGATTTATAGATCATCTAGATTTATAGATAACTATCTAAACAGTCTTATAGATATCTTTAGATAGATATCTCTGTATAGATTTATAGTTATTTCTATCTATATAGATTTATAGATCATCTAGATTTATAGATAACTATCTAAACAGTCTTATAGATATCTTTAGATTTATAGATAGCTCTATTTAGATTTATAGATATCTGTATCTAGATTTATACATATCTCTATATAGATTTATAGATATATATGTACATGTCCAGAGTCCAGACTTAAGTGCTGACTTTGTCCCATGGAATAGAATATTTTTGTATGTGTCCTGTTTGTGCTGTTTCTTTTTATTTTAACAAATCCTAAGTTATGATTTATATCCTCTGAGGGACTGGATTTGCATTCCCCCCTAGCATCTTTTATTGACTGCAGTGATTGCTGTGAGGGAAGTCTATGTCCCCTTATTTTTCAGTGGAATTTGGCTTAGGTGGAGCATCTGGTTTCCAGGGAAGTTGTTTTCCTACCTAGTTTTCCAGCCCTGCAGTGCTGGGGCAGCTCTGGAGTCCTCAGCACAGCAGAGCCAGGGACCTGCTGGAGGGTGGTGTGCCCTTGTCCCAGCTTGCGCAGAGAGGTGGTTAGTTCCCCATCCGTGGAACCATCCCAGGGGAGGTTGGATGGGAACAACCTGCTCTAGTTGAAGCTGTCCCTGCTCCCTGCAGGGAGGTTTGACTAGGTGACCTTGAAAGGTTCCTTTCAACCCAAAACGTTCCACGATGCTACGAGATATTTTTGTGGCTATATTGTGGAATTAATCTGACAAATAATACAGAAAAGAAACTCTTTTGGTGAAATTCAGTAGTGTGAGCTTCTCAAATGTTCTTAAAATGTGTCACGGGTCACCTCCATTGCATCGCAGTGGCTGCTCTGAGGACATTGTCTTGGTGGTAACTCATGCTGCTGTACTGTTCCATCCTGGAAAATACAGTGTGAACTCTTTCCAGCAGGAGAGGACTTTGTCAAAGACATTGTATGTATAAGAAAACACCACATTTTAAATTGTGGGAGTGATTGTTTTCCCTGCTGCAGGCTTTGCTGTCACAAATGCTATATGAGCAATGAGATGTGGTGCCATGTCAACACAATGAAAGCAACGAGATGTGTTGCCTTTCACTGGGTGTCATCTCCTCTGGGAGATGTTGGAATGTGTGAAGGAAACATTTCCAAACATTTTCCAACTTTTCAAATGGCCCCTTATAGAGGGGTTCATTTTCAGCCCATGTGTTTATTTGTAGGAGTGGGGGGCTCCTGAGGAGCTCGCTAGAAATTCCTTGTGGCCTTTGTTGGGTGGGAAAACAAATGAACTTTTATTCTGGGAAGACATCTAGTCTGGCATCTTCAGCCTGTCCTATTCTTCCCTTGTACATCCCTCTGACTCTATAGGGAAGAAGTCTTTTGGGTTGGTGGCAAATCATGTAAATGCACGGCCTATAAATAAACAAATGGAAGCCACTGGAAGAGGAGTGAAGTCGTTTAAACGAGGAGGACACCAAAGCAGTGGGATTGTTTCTGGGAATAACCCCCTCTTACAAAACTTAACTCGTTCCACATTTCAACTTCTGGGTGCCATTGTCCTTTAACACAAATCTGAGTGCAGAATACAGCATGAACTCGTGTGGCTGCCTCTGAAGGGCTGTGGAATTGGATTGCTTCATGGTGTTTCTCTTTGCCAATTGAAAATACATTTCTATAGTGGTAGCAAAGAATTATTTCTTGTTTTTTTTCTAAATGAAATGAAAAAGGGGAATTTTTTTCCTAGCACAACCTAGCTCTGGGGCTCCACAGCCAGAGTCTTGATCCTGTTGAATCAATACCTTGTGGATTTTTTTTAAAGGCTGAATTCAGGTGGCTGACTTAGCATGCAGGTAATTTTGCCTGGAGTCAGTCACTTTGAAAGATGGGGGATGCTACAGCCGAGCCAGCAAGTCTTCAGAAGAAAAAATCTTGGCATGAAATGCAGCAAACCAGCTTTGTAGAGTGTCTCCTTTCCACGTGCTGTATCACAGGAGAAGAAATCAATTCTGTGCATATTAATTTGGCCTGAGGTAGGGCTCTGCTTGGCAGCTGACTCAACCTCCTGTGCTGGCTTTGGTACATGCTGGATTTAATTCTCTTTTTCTCAGCACATAGGAGGCTAGGACACCTATTTATTAAGAAGAATTAAAAAAATACTGGACTAGAATGGACTTTCTGAGTCACTAAGTGCTTCTTGCAATGAGTTATTCTAGGTTTGGGCTTCGGGTCAGAAAACTATTTTTTGGAACTATATTTTTAATGGACAGCTTAGATGTCTTTGTGATTATTTTATACCTTTTGGTATAAAATACTGACCTTGTCTTGCAGCTTAATTAACTTCTATCAGTGGCTGCATTTGATGCTCCCTGCTGCTTTTTACAGACTGCTTCCAACCACCTTTTTTTAGGGTGTAGAAATAAAATTAGTTTAGCCTCATCCAGCCTAGCAATCCACAGTATGTTCCAGTCTGTGTTTTCAAGCATGACTGGGACAATAGGATACTACAGAAGGGGTTTCATAAAGATGTTGTAGAATAAAATCTGTAGTCCTACTGGATAGGGGGAAAAAAATTGCCTCTGTATCTATCAGGGCCACATTTTTCTTTCCCAGTGACTTCATAGGTGTCGTTCTTGCTCCTCTTGTTACCAGTTGACTCATAATTTTCTCTGCTTCTCATCAAATTAATGAAATCCCAGCTCATGACAAAACATCTTGGGGCTTTCTAACTGCCTGGATGCAGGGTTCCAATATCATTCCAGTTATATTTTTGGAAGATAATGACTGATATTCTGAGCTCCATGCCTCAAGGTTATCTGGTTCCTCTCAATGTCTAGAGAGAAACTAGGAATTGCCTTCCTCCTGGCCCTGCCACCAGAAGTATGGGTTGGAATGGGTTGCCCAGGGAGGGGGTCGAGGCCCCATCCCTGGGGGTCTTTAAGGCCAGGCTGGAGGAGGCTCTGGGCAGCCTGATCTAGTGGGAGGTGTCCCTGCTCATGGCAGAGGGGTTGGAACTGGGGGATCCTTGTGGTCCCTTCCAACCCTGACAGATTCTGATCTGTTTTAGCAGAGGACTTTGGAGCCCTAATGGCTCCATGGTTGGACTTGATGATCTTGGAGGTCCCTTCCAACCTAAAGGATTCTATGATTCTAAGTACCAGGAGCTTCTAGCAGTGGTGGGTATCCAGTGGACCTGCCATTACTCACTGGCAGCTTTTGGTGGCATGCCAAGCCCCACGTTGTCTACTGAAAAGTGTGCTGCAGGTGGTGAGCACTTTTTAGGTCCCCCACTCTGACACTTTGGCCATCTTCTTGATTAATGGGTCCATCCTTCTGATGTTGCTTTGTGAGCCAGAGGCATGAATGAAAATCTATAGTTTCTTGAAGAACTCCAGGACAATCCCTCCCCCCAATTGTTTTGCTGTCAGCACATCCTTCCCTTCTTACCATCTTATAATTGTTGAATTCAATTCCCATTTTCTACAGCATAGTATTTTCCCATATGAAACTGTGGAAAGAACATTAATGAAGTCCAGATATATGAAAACTGATTCATTTCTCTTCTTCAAAAAATCTATTACTCTGAAAAATTCAACTTTTGCTAAACCCATCTTACTTTATACCCCAAAATTTCCAGCTTATTCCATGTCTTACAGTTCTTTCTTTCCTTCAAAGTGTCTGCTAAGACAGTGGATGAGGTTTTTCAGTTCAAAGACCTTTAATTGTCCAAATAATTGTTCCTCTTTTCTTATAGACAAGGTTTTCTGTCTGGTAATTGCCAAAAAAATAGTCTTAGTGTGTCCTATTTTGAATTAGATGGGAAATAGAACAAAAATTAGGGCAGAATAGTGCCCAAATCCAAAAACAAGGAGTAGACAATCTCATTCTGGTCTTAGAAGGGGATTCAGAGAGTCTGAGAGGAGGTAGAATTTCAGTTTTTCAGTATTTCAGTGATTAATGCAACAGAGAGAGGAGTATCTTCTTCTCCAGGTCTCTGGTGAACAAGGGGGAGCTACAAAGGGTTTAAAACAGCAGCACCAAAGGTGCAGGTTAGATGTTATAAAAACTTACCCAAAGCACAATGAAATACCAGAATCCATTGCCTAGGAAGTACTAAAATAAAGTCTGGGGCAAGAGTAGCTCAACCATCAGTCAGGAATGGCATTGAGAAGGTCTGAGGGACAGAAGGAGAACCCAATGGTCTCGTGAGGTCCCTTTTGGGACAGTTTTCTCAGTCTTTGTGGCTTTACTGTCTTCAAAACCATTTCTAGCATTTAACACAGCCCTCTATTATTAAACTGAAATATCTATTGCTGGAGTTAAGTGAGTTTTTTTTAGGAGCACAGTTGATTTTGTTAAATATGCATCAATTCTAGCTTAAAAGTTGCTGGAGATGAGAGAAACAGTATAAACCTTGGAAAGCATGATGTGAGCTGAGTATAAAATGAGTTTTGATTGAAAGCTGAAGTATATGTGACAATTGTGTGGTATCTTCTGAGTGACCTGGGATGGTTCCAGGGATGGAGCATCTACCACCTTCCTAGGAACCACCCTGAACATAAAAAATTTCCTCCTTGCTATTCTAAATCTCCATTTTTTAGTTTAAAACCATCACTGTTTGTCCTCTCACAACAAGCCCTGCTAAAAACATTGTCCTCATCTTTCTGCCAGTCCCCCTTGAAGTACTGGAAGGTCACAAGAAGGTTTCCCTGGAACCTTCTCCTCTCCAGGCTTTTATTCAAGGACTTCTGACTAGCCCAGCATTTAATATCAACACTCAGGAAACTATTTTATAATTTAGTTTAAAACCATCACTGTTTGTCCTCTCACAACAAGCCCTGCTAAAAACATTGTCCTCATCTTTCTGCCAGTCCCCCTTGAAGTACTGGAAGGTCACAAGAAGGTTTCCCTGGAACCTTCTCCTCTCCAGGCTTTTATTCAAGGACTTCTGACTAGCCCAGCATTTAATATCAACACTCAGGAAACTATTTTATTCCTTCTCCAGCTACAGGGATATTGCAGAAGGAAAAAAACCCCAGCAGACTCTGGCTTTGATCTTGAGATCCAGGTGAAGTTTCTCTCCCTGACATATTTTTGTTCTGTCCCAATTAGATTTGCCTTTAGGGAAACTCTGCTCTATTCATCTTCTTCATGTTAAGGCACCAGGCATAATTGCTTGTATGGCTTCTGTCTGATGAGGATGTGGCTCCCAATCTCCAGTTATTAGCAGGATCAATAGATGCTGTAGAAGGAGTGTTGGACTATTTCTACATGGCAAGAAGATCAGCTTTTAGGAGCTTAAAAAAAATAAAGCCCCTGCTGTGCTAGATTCCCAGATATTTTCTCCCTCTTGTGAGAATTGCCATTGTCCTGTGTGGGAACAAAAGTCTCTGGGTTTGAGTCAGCTCTGACTTGCCCCAGGGTAGGCAAAACTGGTTGCAGTTCACAAAACTGAAGTTGAAAGGGGCTAGGCAAAAGCCAAGCCTCTGGTTTCTGAATGAGAGTCATTTTTTCCCAGCTCACATGCCGTTGGAAGGGAGAGGGTGTTGGTGGATGGCTTGTTTATATGGGTTTTACTGGAAAAGCATTTGTTTACAGCAACCTCACTCGAAAATCTGGAGGAAACTCTGGCTGCAGCAGCCAAACCCAACAATGGGTTGCCAGGTCGTGGCAGAACAATTTCACAAAGCTGGCTAGGAGGAGGATGATCCTTTCCATCTTTCTGCTCCCTACCCATACTCTTATATATGGTATTTCTCTTCTAACCCCTTACAGGGTTTTTTTCCCCCCCTCTTTCTGGGTTGTTTCTGTGCTGAGAGGCATTACAGGCACTGCCAGCCCCTCTGTGAGTTATTTGCTTCCTGTTGTGTTCTCCTCTTAACATCTCACCACACTTTCATCCAGTAAATCCTTTGATCCCCTTTCACCCTCCCTTTATAGGGATATATCTGCTAAGACTTCCTAAGGCTCCTTTTTCTCTTCTAAAAGAGACCATAACCCCTTTGCTACTGGAGCCAGCAGCTTTATTTCCAGAGGGCTTGAACCAGCCTGCACGTGGAGCAGACACATCTGGAGGGACATACCAGGACCTGCCCAAAGCCATGAGGTGGTTCCAGGGAAGCAGCAGTGGCTTGGGCTGGTGGGCTCCACACTGGGAGAACAACCCAACGTGGATTTAGCACAAGTCACCTCCTTATGGTACTTTTTGGCAAGGACTTGGTTGGGTTTAGGTGAGGACACTCTCTGTTCTCTCTATCTCCATGGGCTGGGGAGATGTTAAAGCCACTGTTGATTAGCTGAGTCCTCCAAGCTGATCAATGATATATCTGCTAACCAAGAAGTGGTTGCAGGATGGATCAGTCTTGCTGCAAGGTTCTAAAAGGTGGGTACTAGTAGGAAAGGTTTGGAGATACTCTGAGTGGGGGCTTAGGGAAGCAGGTAGGAGCAGAGTGGAGATTTAGGTGGAGCAGGAAGAGTGTTTGGAGATGAAAGTGTATAAATAAGCCAAGTTATGAGCAAAATGCTCTTGATCAGCATGGATCAGATGTTCTCTCAGTCTTCTCCAGCTCACCAGCCCCAGGTCCATCAGCTTTTCCTGGCACAGAGATGCTCCAGCCCCTCAGCATCTCCACAGCCTCCACTGGACTCTCTCCAGCAGCTCCTTGTCTCTGTTATCCCCTGGATGGAGACAAATTTTCCTGTTCATTTGGTCCTTCAGTGGGGTGCACAGCTGTCATGGTTGTACAAAAAATGATACAGTGGCAGCTCTGGTTAAAAAGAGAGGAAAGTTTGGTATCAGTCAAGCAGAAGGTGGATTTGGACTTTTTATTTGAAGTCTGCTGTGATCCTTGGAAATCTGCCTGTCCTTATTTCCTGCCACAATGATGAAGGTTTTTTGAAATCCTTTCTCCCTGATAGGAACAGCACTGGCAATATGCAAAGAATCAAGGCTTTTATATCTTTTTCCAGTGTCACAGTGTGAGCAGCTGAGTCATAAACATTCTTGAAAGTCTCATCCTGTTCAGAGACTGCACTGCAAAACACAGCTCAGGAGCAAAATGCCCTTTCCCATGGGGCTGCCCTTCTGCTGCTGAAGGCTCCTACCAACCAGCAAACCCACCTCTTGTTATCCAGCACCACAGAGGAGGAGGGGATCTGAGCAGTGCTTCTCAATATCCAAAGGCTGGGGCCAGACTCTGCTCAGTGGTGCCCAGTGACAGGACAAGGGGCAACGGGCACCAACTGGAACCCAGGAGGTGCCACCTGAGCAGGAGGAGAAACTTCTTTGGTGTGAGGGTGGCAGAGCCTGGAGCAGCTGCCCAGAGAGGTTGTGGAGTCTCCTGCTCTGGAGAGATCCAAACCCCACCTGGATGTGATCCTGGGCGCGCTGCTGGAGCAGGGGGTGGGATGAGATGATCTCCAGAGGTCCCTCCCAACCCCACCATGATGAGATTCCATGTGAAATGTTTCTTTTCATGGTCCTGATTCTCCAAGTAGGGTTTCCTTGGATCTAGTCTCAGACAAGTGCTTTTGCAGGGGAAGCAGTGCTCACCTCTGAGATGGAGCCACCTCCCCTTGGTCACTTCCTTGACAAATTCATCCTCAACTCCTGTTCTTAACCCCTCCACCATCATCAACCTCCCCAGTCCTCTGCCTCTGGGTGGAGAGGCAGGGCGTGCATCCAGAGATCCTTTGGAAGATGAATGCCTTGGGTAGTTTTGATTACTAATTTGCTATTTTAAGCCTGCATTGTGCTTTGATGGCTCTTCTGGGATTTTTCTCTCACAGTAAGGGACAAAGATCTGAGGGGTGCCTGTTCAGTTTTTTTCCCATCCTGTAACAATACAAATGTCATCTTGGCCTAAGTAGATACACATGTCACCAGCCCCATGGCAGTGTACTGAGTAAAAACATTGCCCTTCACACAAATACTTGAATATTTAAGTGGATTGAAGGGTACCAATAAGTGAAATCCTCCTAGAACATGAAATCAGCCTGTTGGTACCTCGTGCTCAATTTAAAAGTAAAAACCTTTTGAAATGCCTCCTTTTCATTTTTTTAATGCCTAATTTTAAGCTCAGAATGATGAAGAGATTTCCATTTCCAGGCTGGTGTACGTGGCAGGTTTATAGCAAAAGATCAATTCTACATCATCTTAAATCCCAGTGTATTTCCCACTAATCCAATTAGCTTTTCATTAGATGTCTTAATCAAAATATACCATCTAATTCTAAATTCAGTTACTTCAACTGCTTCCTCCTCCCACTGTAAGGTATTCTGGGTTTTTCCTTGCCTCTGCTCTTGTCTAGACCATAAGCTTGCAGAGACAGCAGCTTTTCATTATCGTGCCATTAAGGTAGACCCACGTTATTAAACTCAATATCTTTTTGCAACTTCCTTATTCAAATGATCTGTATGGAAAGAGAAGTTTTGTATTTACATGGAAAACCTCCTGAAGCTTGGTCCTACCACTCACGAGCTGAGTTCAGCCTGTGTGTAGTCTACATCATTGAACCATTGGTCATTAAAATGAACAATGAACCATTTCATGAACCATTGTTCATTAAAAGCCCTGTCCAGTGGAGAAGTTGAGTCTGTGGTTTGCTTCAGGGACTCAAGACTGAAGTTCTGAAGTTATACAGGCACTGACATGCTTGATGAGTAAGTGCCAATGACACTGCTTGGATCATAGAATCACAGAGTGCTTTGGGTGGAAAAGGACCTTTCAAGGTCACCTAATCCAACCCCCCTGCACTGAGCAGGGACAGCTTCAACCAGAGAAGGTTCCTCAGAGCTCCACCCAACCTCTACCTGGGATAGTTCCAGGGATGGGGCATCAACCACCTCTCTGGGTGACCTGAACCAGTGTCTCATCACTCAGGAACCTTACCTCTTAGTCGTGAGGGTGCCAGCATCCAGTCCTAAACTGGCATCTGAGGTTGCCTCAGGCCTGAGGTCCATCCTGCAGCTCTGGGGAGTCAGGCTGAAGCTAACACATCACTCAGGTTGTCAATACTTGGAGGACTAATCTCTGATGGCCCAAATCCTTTCAACATTTCTGTGTGTGCTTAGTTTGGGATTACTGATGAGTTTACAATGAAGGGCATATGGAAGAGCTGGCAGGATTTGATGCTTCTAATTTGTTGCTGCTAACAGAGATTTCTTAATATACCTATTGTATTTTAATTTAAGATGATTTTTTTTTCCCCCCTTGGTAATCAAGACATTTACTACAATCAGAGGATGTTTGCTGGGACCAGAACACCACTTATGAGCAGAAACAAACATGTTTGCAAGAGCTGGTGCTATTTACTCTCCTATAACCCACATCTATTTTAAAACCTCCCCACTATAATGAAGGTTCCACCTCCATCCAGTGCACCAGGGTGAACCTCAGATGATTAATTTAAGAGACAGAGCAAGTCTGTAGTCCATGAGCTGTGTTTAACATCCCATTTTAACATCAACTATTCTTGCAAACAGCTCCTAGACCATCTCAGTGCTGTCTGAGTAGCTTGGTGTGTGTCCTTATTTACCTAATACTTGCTAATTGCTGACTTAAATAGAGAAACAACCTGGTTTATTTTGGGTTGTGGCATAGATTAAGTGTAGAAGCATTAATGCTTTAGGCTTTTTAGGATGAATGGGGGAGTCTGTGCTATTGTTTTTGAATATTGCTTTTTATTTTGATAGCTGAGGCCATTGTATTTCCCCAATTCTGTACTTTGTGAAGCCATCTTCTCTACCAGACAAAGCCCTCCACCTCCACATGGACCCACGTTGAAGAAACATGGAGAAACCTACAGCTGAGACAGTTCTTGAGTTTCTATTTTGTTTTAAAAGCATCCCTGTAACTTTTACAGATGGTGATGCTGGGCAGAGTCCTCCCCTATTGTGTTTCTTCTGCAGTCACTGCAACCCAGCCTGAATAATTCAACCTTTTGTCATGGGTTGTGTCCCACACTGCCAGCAAGAGTGGTGATGACACCATGACTGTGGTGCATGATTAAATGGGGGGGTGTGATGATCATCATGATTTATAAAAAATAAATTAAAAAAAGAGAAGAAAAAAGCATGATTGGCTTGGATGGAGGATGTTAATGTGTCTTGTTGGGGGAATCTGCAGAGAAGTCTTTTTGGTGGGGGTGGTTTGGGGCTGAAAAGGGCCTTTATTGTGTGGGCTTTTCTTTTTCTTTTATTCCTTCTAATCTTTCCTTTTGCTGTGTGGTCTCGTGCAGGTCCCATCATCACGTCCTGAACCTCTGCCCCTGTCAGAGGAGCCTCACAGGGAAGACAGAATCTGACACAATTTGGTTCCTACTGGCATCTGACCTGGACCCTTGGAGCCATGGGAGGGATGTGGTGTCTGTGCTGCTCCAGAATCTCCTCAGATCCTCACACAGCCACAAGGTTTGGTAATTTGGGAGGTTATTATAGCTTCACACAGTTGCTGTGAAGAGCAGAAATCCTTCCTGTGAGTTCCCAGACTGGAAATGGACCTCCTGGCACCCCTAGAGAAGCTGCAGGCAGGGGAGGTGCAGGTGGATAGGGTTGGGCTGGAGATGTGTCATGCTCTACAGATGAACTGTTTGGGGCTTGTACTGATTTTGGGGACACGTTTCATGGTGTGGGAATTTCCTAAATGTTATTTTGTCACTCTGGAAAGCTGCGACAGAGAAGACTTGAGTTTTCAGACTGGAGTCTCCTAAATTCTAGGCTGATGGTTTCATTACTTGGTGACTCCTGAGTCACCAACACCAAATAAATCAATGCATGCCCTGCTGAGAAGTGCTGATTTTGGCCATGAAGCTATTTTAAACCCCAAAGAGATGTTTAGAAAAGATGCCACTGTGTGTGTCCTCAAGAATGACTTGGTAGCATTGGAGGGAATTAGCTCCAGTTTCTTGTGGAGCAACACATGGATCTGCTTTCATCACACCATCCTTTTAAACCTCCTTAGCTTTGCTCCAACGTTTGCACTATGGAGGGAAAATCTTTGGGTTATTTCAAAGGTTTCTTGCTATGTTTATGAGGTCTACTTACTGAGTCACCCAAACTGGTTGGTTGCTTCAGGCTGATCAGAGTTTTAAAGTCTTCTATATATGATTTAATAATAGCTCTACTATTTAGTAAAACCTTGGCTTTCAGAAGGGTAACAAAACCCCAGAAATAATGACTCTGTGATCAGTTGGGATCTCATTTTTCCAGGCTAAAGCTTCAGCCTCCATGGTAAAGACCTGTGTGGCCACCAGATCTTCCAGGGGCCGTGGGGCACTTAGCACTGGCTGTCTGGAGTTGCCTTGGTCCCCTACACCAGCACTGCCCTCTGCATCCTCTGCCAGATGATGGTGAGGTGTTGCCACGAGGTCCTTCTGCAGCCCCTTGGGAGGAGATGTGGAGGTTCTCTCCCTTCCCTTCTTTCCTTCTTCTCAGCCTCCCCATCCAGCTTCCTCCTGATGTTGAGCTTCTGAGCCAAGAGCACTCACGGTGGTCTCTGTACCACAGTGTGTGAGCTCTCTTTGTTTTCTAAATATGCAGAATTCAATATTTATCATGGAGCTGAGTGTGTAACCATGGCTATGTGCACTCCTGCCCTTCCTCCAGCACCTTCTGGGGTATGTCATCCTCTCTGGTAAGCTTGTGGCATTCAAGATGAGAGGCACAACTTTTCACTCTACTATCAGTGAAGGCATTTCTTCCTCATTATTTATTTTTAGTGTGTTCTTACTGATATATAGATACATATAGAAGTGTTGTGTCCAACCCAAGAAGGACGTGGACCTGTTGGAATGGTTTCAAAGGAACCATCCCAGGTGAGGTTGGCCAGGGCTCTGAGCAACCTGCTCTGGTTGAGATGTCCCTGCTCCCTGCAGGGGGGTTGGACTGGATGACTTGGAAGTCCCTTCCAACCCAAACCATTCCATGATCTATTTTTGTGGCCATATTGTGGAATTTATTTGATAAATAATACAGAGAAGAAACTCTTTTGATTAAACTCAGCAGTGTGAGCATCTCAGATGTTCCTTAATACATGTCACAGGTCATCTCCATTGCTTATTCTGGGCAATTTGTTGCAGTTGTACCTCATGCTGCTGCACTGTTCCATCCTGGAAGAAAAACCAGGAGAAAACTTGGTTAAATGTATTTTATCTATAAGAAAAAGCAACATTTTAAGTTAAAAATTGTAGTTAAAAATGAGAAAATTGAACATCCTTCAAGGAAATTTTTACATGGGGGCTATATTTTAGGAATACCATATAAAAAGCCTGTAAAACCAATAAAATATGAAATATTTTTAACTGTTCTGGGGTGGAATAGGGTGTCTAACAGAAATGAATTTGTCTGAAACCAGCATGAATGAAGAAGACAAATGAAGAGCCAGGGTCTGTGTGTTTATCCAGCAAACTTGGAGAAGGGTTGTGCTGGGCATGCAGAGGAGGAGTTGGTGTGGCTGAGCTGGAGGAATTAGCTGCTTTCCCTCTTCTGCTGAACTCTGCCTTTTCATTGTTCATGTTTTAATTGTGAAGCTTTTTTATTTCAGTGTATTAACGACTCTTTGCTTATTTTATGGGAGTCCCTTTCTTCTGCCGTGCTCAGCAGAGCCAATTTTCTCTCCAGAGCACAAAACAAAGTGGTAATAAAGCCCTAGTTAATGAGTTTTTTTGGCAGTGAAGAGGGAGATCTTGTTTTCCTCATGTTTTGCTGGGGTGCCCACAAAATCCAGTGGTTGTATGTGCTGCATGAAATGGATGCAGCAAGAAATATTTGCTTTATTTTGATGTAATTCTGCTGTATTCTGCAGCAAACATTCAGCTCTCTTTTCTAAACCTCATTAAAAAAAAAGAAATCCCCTCGAATCCCCCCAAACAAAAGACATTTTCCATCTCAAAAGAACGCCTGTTATTTAGCAGCCTCTGGATTTCCATAAATAATCCCAGATTTCCCCCTCCACAAAGATATAAACAATTGCTCCACGCTCAAACCTCCCCCTTCTTCGCTGCCTCTCTGGGAGGAGAGCAGGAGATGAGGTGCTACCCTGGGGGTGGGGCTGTGTTGGGAGTTCAGATTTGCTTGTAGATCATTAAAATGGTGTGATCACTTCAAATTAGATGGAAGGGAAACTTCTTCTTTGTTTAGCATGAGTGAATGGAGTCTTAGGCCACAAATTGTCTTCATTTACTAAATGGAGAAGTATTGGGTGTCTTGTACAAGATAATCTGGACCAAGCCCATAATTCAAGGAAAAGACCTTCAAAGAAAGACAAAAACTGTTGCATCTGAAGCCAACAGAAACCTGAGGAGACCCAGGTGCTGGTAAGGTGGAAGGATGATGAAACTACCTGAGTAGGAATACTTTGAAAGATGTTGCTCCAGTCATCGTTGAGGAAGAATGGCTGTTAAGCTCATTGGGCAAAAAGTCCATGCCTGTTGCATGGGCAGGTGTGTGAGGACCTCTTGCAGTAGATTATGAAGCCTTAAAAGGCACAGGGAAATGATCAAAGGGGTCTCTTTGGAAGCACCCAGCTCAAGGTGAAATAAACTGATGCTGTGGCAGAACCTGGTGTCCAAACTCTTCGTTGTAGTCAAGGGCTGAGACTGGACCCAGCTGCACCCAGACTCTTCTCTGAAAGGAATTTTAGGAAGCAAGGGCATCCAGTCTGAATCTCATGACTCAGCAAGAGGTTATTCCCAGACTCTTCTAGAAAGGTCTGCAGTGGGACCCATGTCAGGGCAGAGGTGGCTGCTGGGTGTGGTGAGACTCCTTGGCTCTGTGGAAGACCCACACCAGAAGGGATTTTTAGGGTTGTTGAGTGTTTGGAGCAGCCAGTCTGACATGTAAACTGGTGATTCTGCTCAGCTTGGCCATGGGTTGGAGGGGGTAATGTTGAGATGGGATTGGGAGAGGGGATAGCACCTTGGCCCTGACATGAGATTGATGTCTCCCTTGGGGGCCACCACAAAGCTACCTGGGACTAGAGGATTCTCACCAGCCTTGGCTCTCATTATCTTTAATATTTCTGCAGGAGGGGGTGGAGGGGGACTTAAAATCTTATGAAAATTCTTCCCTTTATTCATAAGTTGGGAGGTTTGCTTGTTTTGGGTCATTTTTAAGCACTCCATCAGCAGGTAATTAAAAAGAGTAGCAGTTGGGCAACAAAGGGGAATGACAAAAAGAGAAACTCATGGTTCTCTGAACCAACTGCTTCATAAACTCATGAAATTAATGAAATTTTGCTTTGGGCTCCCTGCTGTCATGATAGTGTGCTCTTAACACGTGGCTATACAACTTGAGAACCAACTTCCTTCAGAGGTTGGTTTGTTCCCCTTGCCAGAATGTATTTTGTTTTCTTCTGCTGGGCTAAAGTTGCTGACAAATTAAAGCATGCCTTCAGCTAGCTTCATTTTCTCCCCCCAAAAAACCCCATTATTATTTTTTAATTGCAAAATGTCACGTTGCTTAAATTTCTTCAGTGATTCAGTAAACCAGAACACCAGTATTTTTTCTGTTAAGGTTTTGGGATGGCTATTTAAAATATATGTATACAAGAAAATCAGTTTATCTGGGCTAAGGTGCTATTTCACACCTCAAAAGCTCATTTTTCCTTGCAGTGACCTTGTCCTGTGATGATTTCTTTCCCATTCTGGCTCAGCTGATTTCTCCAGACATCTTTTTTTCTGCTTTAAAAATCTTGGAGAAATTAATTTCATAATTATCATTGAATGATAGAATGTTTGGGGTTGGAAGGGACCTTCTAGGTAGTCAGCAGGGACATCTTTATCTAGATTTAGATGCTCAATGTCCTCAATATTATTCCTTGACTCTTTAGGGGATCCCTCACCTGCCAACAGCTCTGGTGGGTGTTTTGGGGGGCTGCAAAAATTGATCTTCCCACCAATTTACTTTCCCATGTAAGCTTTTGTGGAAGCTGTATTTAAATTTTGGCATGTGTGAAAATCTTGCTGTTGAAGTCCAAGCCCTGTAAGGGAAATGTGTAGAGAAGCTCCACTTTGCATCCTACCATGGTAGAGCAATGTCATCCCTTTCTGCTGAAGCTAATTCGACTTGAATTCAACCCAATCTTAAAAATGCTTTTATATGGCTGCTTTGATAACTTTATATCATCTTAAAAAGCTCATTCATGCTTGGTTCTTTTTTCTTTGTAGTTTCATGACAATGAAATAACTGCCTGTGATACACACATAAAAAAACCCCAATATCTTAGAGTTGTTTATCTGCTTTTAAAACATAAGTATCCATACATTAATGAAATTAAAATGAGAAATCCATGTAAACTGAAGTTACCTGAGCTCAGCAAGGAAATTTTGGCTTTCTGTGCTAGCCTTTGTTCTTGCCAATGTGACTGACTAATTATTTTGCACTGATACCTGAAATGAATCTGTGGGTAGGACCCCTGGTCTCCTCTTGCCTTAGTCTTCCATGGCAGTGAAAGCCACTAAATTCTGCTGTGATACAGGAGGTGTGAGGATGGAGCCTGCTTCAAAAGTCTCCTCTAGAGTGTCTCAAGCCTGAGACTCTCCTGTGTGGTGTCTGAAGCAGTCAAGAGGGAGATGGGGTTAACGTGTGTGCCTGAACTTAGGAGGTGGACATGCAAACCTGTGCTGATGAGCATCCTGCAAGGCAGAGGAGGATGCAGCAGGGTTGTCCAAATAGACAAGTTTGGGAAGATCCTTGGTCCAGAAAGTTTCTCTGTTAAGGAGAAAGAGAAAAGATGGGTGGAAGGTAGTCCATGCTCATGCCAGCCCTGATAGTTTTTCCAGGTTTCCAGGGTTTGGGGGCTGCCCTGTTTGCTGAAGGGTTTCCTGGCACACATGGGGGTGCAGGATGAATGCTCGTTTTTCAGCAGATAAATGATGATGGTCCATGGTAACAGCTCATGCTCTGGTCCTCCTCCACTGCTGGGGGTGCTGGGGCTTTCTGGTAGCACATGTAAGTGCCCCCACTGGGGTTCCAGAGTGCCCCATGGCTGTGCTGGCACCATTTCTTGGGCAGATATGGAATCATAGAATCATTTTGGTTGGAAAAAACCTTAAGGTCAAGTCCAAAAGTTCCCCCAGCACTGCCAGGTCCCCACTGCCCCGTGTCCCTCACCCCACATCTCCACAGCTTGGAAACCCCTCCAGGGGTGGGGACTCCACCACTGCCCTGGGCAGCCTGGCACAGCCCTGGGCAACTCTTGTGGAGAAGAAGTTGCTCCTTATGACCAACCTAAACCTCCCCTGGTGCAACTTGAGGTCATTTCTTCTTGTCCTATCCATTCTTACATGGGAGAACAGATGGAGCTGGGTTTACCCCAGCCTCTCCCTCTCTTTTGTGCTGCCTTTCAGACAAAGGCTCCATGAAGAGGACTGAGTTTTGGAGGCTTCTTCTCTCAGGTAGGGTTTTTCTCAGCTCTGCAGAGCAGCTGTAGCTGGTGTGCAGCTGCAGAGCCTAACCCAGGGCTGTTTCCTGCCGTGGAGACAAAAATATGTTAGACATCTGTGTCAATAAAATGCCCTGACAGGAATTCTTCCATGGCTGGAGTGGCACTGGGAGAAATCACAGCCAGACTGGGATCCACCTCGTTCTCAGTGGATGCAAACTCTGTAGCAGCTTCACTGAATTGGGTGGAGCAAATATTTAGAAAGAGAGTTGTTTTAAGTTCTCTGAGGTGCTGCTAAGTCTCGTGTTGGAAAAGTTTGCAGTTTACCAGAATCCTGAGTGGCTTTAAGGCTCCCAGGAGCTCTCTCACCTCTTCTGCACTGAAGACCTTTGCAGGCAGAGATGCCCACTGAATTTCTGCCAAGAACAACTTTCCTACCTCTAGTACGTGCGTGGCAGGGAGGAGAGGACACCTGGAGCACTGGTGCTCCTCTGGCTGAGGTACCAGCAGGGTTGAGCTCATTTATCTCTGATTTAGTGTGTAGCAGAGCAACGAGGGGGAATATCTGAGGGTCTTGTATCTGTCCCCTGTTTGCTTCCTAGCAACCACATTCAAGGGGAGGATAAACCCTCCTTTCCTCCTGTTTCCTCTCCATTTCCCACATAACCCCCTTCCCACACATCTCCTCTTGGGGCTC
>NW_008584649.1:0-19256 GCF_000691845.1 Merops nubicus | reverse complement strand
GGAAGAAGGACCATGTCTATGACCCTCACTCTCCAAGCCAGCACTGCTGCAGAGGTTGGCTCCTCATGGCAGAGGAGCAGGGCTTGCATTACTGGACGTGGCCAGAGTCTCTGGTTAAGGCTGTGGCCATGACACAAGGACACCCCACACGTTTTCACTCCTGCTCTTTGGTGAGAACAGCTCCACGGGTTCCATCCCACGCTCTGGGAAGCTCCAAGGGTCAGTTTATTTTTCTTTCTCCTTCCACGCAGTTCGTTTTCCAGAGTTTCTGCTTCTTTCCTGCAGTGTTGGAGGAGTTGCTAAGAGCCAGTGCCTTGATTGCTCTACTCCCATGGTCCCAAAGGCTTTGCAGGCTGCAGTAGGGGGATTCCATGACTGGCAGCAAACACAGAAGCTATGAGGGAAGACAGCAAGGAAATGAGCTCTTTTGGCCACCACAAATCTGGGTGATTACTGAGCAGTGAACTGGTGAAGCAGCAAGTTTCAGGGTTTCTTAGAGCTCAGAAGGATGTTTGGTGCATGTCATGGCCATGCAGCTTGCTGCAGCTTCTGTGCAAAAAGATGTGTCTACACTGAATTATTGCAGTGCCATTTCTGCCTCTGAGGGGTGCTTCAATTCTGGCAAACATTCAAATTCATGACTGTAAGTCTCCTAAAAATGATGTGCAAGAAAATAGAATCATATCATAGAATGTTTTGGGCTGGAAGGAACATCTAAAGACCATCTGGCTCCAATCTCCTGCCATGGGCAGGGACACCTCCCACTAGAGCAGGTTGCTCCAAGCCCCATCCAACCTGGCCTTGAACACATCCAGGGAGAAGACACCCACAACTTCTCTGGATAACCTGTTCCATGGTCTCACCACCCTCACAGTGAAGAATTTCTTCATTATATCCAACCTAAATCTACCCTCTTTCAAATTTAAACCATTCCCCCTCGTTCTATCACTACACACCCTAGCAAAAAGTCCCTCCCCATTTTTCCTGTGTGTTGTGGGACTGAATGAGCTGCTCCAGGGTTACAACCTCCCTACAACATTGACCCCCACCTCCATCTCCCAGCTGAACTGGTGCTTGATCCCTCAGGTGGGAACACCATGGTCATGCTCTAGATTTGGAGGTGGAGCAAGACCTTTTGAGACTCAGACCATCTCTCCCAGCCCCTCCTACCTCCTGTCGTAAGGAAACGTGTTGATTCTGTACTCTGATCAAGCTTCTGGAAATCTGGGCTATCTTTTGGCTGCATCTCTCCCTCCTCTGGAAATAACACATCCCCCATCCTCTCTGCCTTGCTCAGATTCCTAAGCAGCAGGGCAAGCAGCCAACTCCTTCTCTGAGCATCTCTTGTCTGAGGTTCCCTCCAGATGCTTCGGGAGAGGGGCTCCATCCAAGCAGACAGTGCTGCGATTGAGCCTGTGTGCAGGGAGCTGTGAAACAGCCCTGAACCCCCCCAAAAAACCACTGCAGCCCTCGCTCAGGCTGCTTTGATGAGGTCCAACCGAGCTGCCTGGACAACCTCAGCAACGATGTGGTCATCCCCTGCCTCCAGGGCAGCACAAAGCCCAGAAAGAGATAAACACAAACATTTGGTTGGCAGCGTGAATGGGGGGAAGGATTTCATTGCTCTGTGGCAAGGCTGATTTCTAAACCCTTTCTGTGATTTACCCTTCCCTCTTTCATTCTTCTTTAACTACAGCAAGCTGATGACCTCACTCAGCATTTCCTTGGCTGAATGATACATATAATTTGATGATGAATACGGCAGCAATAGTAATTAGGAGCTCTGCAAGAGACGTTGCATTTACAAGGGAAAGTTTTGCCAGCTTTTGTTTTGTAATGCTGCCATTTACTACAAAATGCCACAGTGTATAGCACAGCCTGTAAACTCTTGAGTATTTTGGGGCTGTTGCTGGCAGAGAGTGCTGACAGTTTTCTGAAAGGCTTCACATAAAAATGTACAGCCTGCTGAAGTGTAATACACTTGTCCACACCATAAGCCATGCACATCACATTTATCCTCAAAGTCTGGACTGTTTTGGGTTGGAAGGGACTTTTAAAGGTCATCTAGTTCAACTCCCCCTGTCATGGACAGGGACATCTTCTGCTAGATCAGGTTGCTCAGAGCCCTGTCCAACCTGACCTGGAGTTTTTCTAGGGATGGGGCTTCTACCACCTCTCTGGAAAACCTCTTCCAGTGTTTCACCACCCTCATCAGAAGAAATGTCTTCCTTCTTTTTGTCTCAATCTTCCCTCTTTGAGTTTAAAACCTTTACCCCTTGTCCTGTCACAACAGGACCTGCTAGAAGGGTTGTTCCCATCTTTGTTATAGCTCTCCTTTAGATACTGAGAGGCTGCAAGGTCTCCCTGGAGCCTTCTCTTCACACTGAACAAGCCCAGCTCTCATCCTTTCTTCATACAAAAGGTCTTCCATCCCTTTAGAATAATTTAGAGTCATGCTTCTCTTTCTACTTTATATTTCATCATCTACATTAACAGCTACACTCAAATTTATTCCAGACAGCTTTAACAGTGTATGTGAAATGAGCCTGAGAGCAGACTTACAAGAAGCTTCCCCTCCCCAAAAATGCATCACCACAAGTAGCTTAAGATGCTCACATTCTTACCAGGGTGAGCAGAGACAACCCAGACAACTTGAAACCCAACTGCACAATTGCCCAAGCTGCTGGAGCCCAGCCTGGTGGCTGGTGCTCTGTAGGATGGGGAAGGATATTTTGGTGTTCAGATAGTCCCTGCACCAGCAGGAGGTTATGGTTCATCCTCTCTATTGCCTCTGCTGCTGCTTTGGAAAGAGCTTCATGCTCTGAAATTCCAAAACTGGCTGTATGCATGAACACTGGATCAATGCACAAGTGCCCCAATCTTTGACAGCTTTTTTTTGGATGGGAATCCAAAATTACAGATTTCTCAGATCATGCTAAACTGTTTCTTCACTTCATGAACAAGTTCTGATGGTTCCAGGTCTGATGTGGGACCCTGCAGCTTGTCCTGGGATTGCCAAGTGTGATGGGAAGTTGAGTGAACATGCTCCACCAGGAGAACTCAACATGGACAAAAAAAGTGGCCAACTCATCACAAATGTTTGAAAATTTACATTAGTTTTTTTTTTTTCCTCAGCAAACTTACTTATTCCTCCTAATTTGGGATGGAAATGTTCTAGATAAGGTATTTGTGTGCCCTACTTACCTCATGAGGATTGATCCTCATGTCCCACTGATGACCCAAAGGTGCAGTTATTGTAAAACATGAAGTATTTTTCCTCATAATTTAGGGGAAAAAAAAAAAGGTTGGAAAAATGATTTTGAATTTTTGTCCTTAAAAGAAAAAAAGAACTTCAAGACCCAACTGTGATTATTTTCCTTCCTTTCCAGCTTTCTGTTATGAAACACATTTACTGTTGGTGAACTGCTCTGCTAAAGGGCAAGTCGTGTAATTCCTGGAGAAGGATGAGCTCAGGATATGAAAGACTCTAAAGTGAATCCAGATGAAAAATGAGGATTTGGGGGATTCTATTTCTCTCCAACTTGCCAGGGCTTGTGGAATATGCCCAGGTGCTGCTTCTGCCTGTGGGTTTTCTGAACTTCTGACCACAGCAGAAGGAGCCAACGTGCAACAGGGACCTTGCCCGAGGATAGAGGTGATTAGTTGAGATGTTAGAAATTTTTAGGGAGATGTTAGAAATTTTTAGGGAAGGATTTAGAAATTTTTAGGCAGATTTGGAGCCTTATGCCCAGTGTTTTTTTTTCCTTTGTGGTGTTTTGGTTTTAAATATTACCACATCCCTGATTAAAACCACCATGGTCCCAGATGATGTATCTGCCAATGATGTCTCCTCCTCCTTGTGCTTCTCCTCACTTTGCATTTTGTTAAGTATTGGGAAGTGGCTTCTCTGAGTGAGGGGCTTTGTCTTGGGATATTTGTGGGCATGATCCAGGGGTGTTGCTGCAGGAAGCCCATGAGATATATATCACAACAGACCTCTTGGCTTAAAACTGGCCTCCAGGTCACTTTGAAGATCCAATGCTGTCCCTCTCCTTGCTGGAAGTCTTTAGAGAATTGGAGCTTTCCCAATATTAACACAGTTCTACTCTTTTTGTTCATCTTGAAGGGACAAGTTTGGAGATGAAAAAGTAGCTATGAATTTGGATATAGATTGTCCTTTGTAAGTACTAATGTTGTGGACTGTGGGGTTTTTTTTGGAGTAATATTTCAGACTTTAGTTTGGCAAGTTTTGGACTTTTTATATTTCTTAGCTTGTTTTTTTCCTTCAGTTATTTTTTTTTGGTGGTCTTTTTCCTCTCAGATACTTATAGCCCCAGCCAGGAACACATCAAAGTCCACGTGCACATCCCTTTCTGCTTGGGAATGGTCTTAAATACACCAGGCAGGTGCCTAGGTCTTGTCAAGGTCTCCATAACCTACTGACATGCTTCAGCTTTTGTTTGTGTGTGTTCCTAAACAGCAACTTGTATTTGGGTTTTTTTTTTCTAAGAGAGCTTCCCTTTCATTGATAAATTGGGTGGTTTTGGTAGATGAAGTCACACACCCTTTGGTGGATGATGGAGTGGCATGGTAAAAGTCTGGTGAGATCTGAAGTGTCTTGCTCTGCTTTACTGCTTCCATCAGTGCTAAGTAAGGTCCTGGAAGTTCTTCCCCATGAGAGTGGTGAGACCCTGGCATGGGTTGCCCAGGGAGGGGGTTGAGGCCCCATCCCTGGGGGTCTTTAAGGCCAGGCTGGAGGAGGCTCTGGGCAGCCTGATCTAGTGGGAGGTGTCCCTGCTCATGGCAGAGGGGTTGGAACTGGGGGAGCCTTGTGGTCCCTTCCAACCCTGACAGGTTCTGATCTGTTTTAGCAGAGGACTTTAGAGCCCTAATGGCTCAATGGTTGGACTTGATGATCTTGGAGGTCTCTTCCAACCTAAAGGATTCTATGATTCTATGGTGTGGAAGGGAACTGGCACAGCACAGTTCACATCTATGTAGCTCATATCTTCTCCCACCAAAGCAGGATGCTCCTGTCCCTGCTGCTTATTGTGCTGATTCCTGCAATTTCCAGACCAGTCCTGGGGAGTTGCCTCAGGACTGGGGTCTGTTATTCCATCCACACTGAAGCAAGGGATTGCAAGGGGGCAACACTCTGGCTAGGAGCATTTCTTACCTGGTTGAAGTGCTGGGGAACTAAACCCCAAGCTCTAAATGAAGGTTGACAGATGGATGATGCCCACAACCAGGCTGGAGAGACCTTCCTCTTGGTTTTCTCTCAAAGCCTGGCCAACCTTGGGTGAAAACCAATGGGGAAATTACCACCAGGTGCCTTGACTTTAAAGCTAACATCAGTTTTCCTGATTTGAAAGTTAATAGTATAAAATCTGGCTCTGCTGGGAGCATGTGGGTGCATGATGTGGGGTTCCTGGTGTTGGGAGGGCTCCTTGATTCCATGGTAAGTAGTCTTCCTAGCAATGGTGGGACAAGATTGAGTCCAGGACAGAATGAGGGTCATGTATGTAATGATGATTTTTCTCTGGCAATTATTGTGGTGATTTCTGGTTGGAATTGGACTGATGACCTGGTTTATTCCTTCTCCTATGACTTGGTTTCTAACTTGTCTGGCTCCTTTCTTTGCTGTATCATATACTATGAGTGACCACATTGATCTATTTGTTCCTCCTGTTGTTAACCACATCATAGCTTTCCTGTGTTTTTTTTGGAATAGGATGATAAAATTTGGCCTGTATATTTGCTGCTAATAGCTTTGTTTTTTGTGGTAGGCCATGTAGTCAGCAAAAGACTGGGTTGAAGGAAAGGATGGATTCTGGATCCAAGGAAGGTTGTTTAACCTCCAGCACATTTGTGGATTTAAAAGTTGTTTTAAGAAATAATAGAATAGAATCTTTTGAGTTAGAAGGGATCTTAAAGATCATCTAGTTCCAACCCTGCTGCCATGGGCAGGGACACCTCCCACTAGACCAGGTTGCTCCAAGCCCTATCCAACCCAACCTTGTGCCCATCCAGTGTTGGGGCATCTACAGCCACCCTGAGCAACCTGTTCTTGTGTCTCACCACCTCACAGTGGAAAAACTTCTTCCTAATTTCTAATCTAAACCTCCCCTCTTCCAGTTTGAAGCCATTACCCCTTGTCCTATCACTACAAGCCCTTGTAAAAAGCCCTTCTGCAGCTTACTTGTAGGTCCAAAATCCAGCTCTAAATTTTGTAGCTTTTACTTTGTAGGAGCTACATGAACAAACTGTAGATGAGGAGTATTACATGAATAAAATGCTAAATTCACACCAAATAAAACCTAATTGAAAGCAATAGATTTTATATAAGCTTTATAAGGAAGAGATGAGTGAGGATGAATTTACAATCCCTTCCTTCCCATGCTTCTTTCCCAGTCCCATTCATCTTTGCTGTGGCCTTTTTAGACAATAGTTCAGCACAAATAAAAGCCTCTGCAGTTGGACTAAACTTGCTTGGCCCACCCTAAGGCATGAGTGGAAAGGATGCAGACGTGCCACTGCCTGTCTGCAGGGAGATAAGGCTCGTGTTGTGCAAGAGGAGCAACTACCAACTTGCTCCCCAGTGTAAACTGGAGCAGCTGTGGACTGCAGCAGCCAGCCAGCTAGTTCAACTGGTTGCCTCCAGCCAGTCCACGTGGGAGCATTCAGCATGAAATCCCATGCCTGGCTATCTCAGCAGGCTTCAGGAGGTAGTGTCTGAAAGCTGGAGGGACCTGCAGAGTGTTTTAGGTTGGGAGGGATGTTTAAAGCTTATGTTGTCCAGCTCCTAAAGAAGAAGATGAGGCTGGATCCAGAGATAAAGTTGGAAGTACACTCAGGCAAAGCAGAAGTGAGATGGAGATTAGCTTTGACTTTTTGAGCACAATTTGACTTTAGAGTCCATGGAAACTGTTAGACAGCTTAGAAGGCAGGGTTGGAAGGGACCTTAAAGGTCACCTGGTTCCAACCCCCCTGCCAAACATCCAAATTCATGACTGTAAGTCTCCTAAAAATGATGTGCAAGAAAATCATATCATAGAATGTTTTGGGTTAGAAGGAACATCTAAAGACCATCTGGTTCCAACCTCCTGCCACGGGCAGGGACACCTCCCACGAGACTAGGTTGCTCCAAGCCCCACCCAATGTGGTCTTGAACACACCCAGAGATGGAGCATCCACCACATCTGATGTTCTGGGCTATTTGTTCAGCAGCATGTGACAATGACTGATCCTCTCTGGCCTCTTCAAAATCACCAAGAGCTTTTGGAGGAAGGTGATGAGGAGGCTTGGAAGAAGGCTGGGTGATAAGCACTCCCACCATGGAGCAGCAACAGCTCCTCAGGAAGGGGAAACACAGACATCTTCTCCCCTGGGCAGTGATTTAGTGTGTAGAAGATTTCCCATAGTGAAATCTTTCATTGTGACCTCTTCCACCCAAAAAAAGGTTCTTTTTTCTGCACTAAACCACCACAAATTCAACCAAGCCTTGCTGATGTCTATGCTGGAACTAGGGCAGGGAGTTATCCAGAGGGGAAAAAAAATGGGAAACCCTTTCTAAACATGATCATTGCTCATGTGAAGTGGGAGCTGTCTCAGGAAGGGGGGAGGCAGGAGGACATGAACAACAGCAAGATGGTCTTTAGCAGGTGTCAGGGTGAGCAGAATCTAATGAGAATCCTAGAAACCCTTGAAAGCTTTTTAACTCCATCCAGGATTTGTAGGAGCTGTTGATAGGAAACAGTAGTGACCCAACTGACAGTTAAAGAGATGAAAGGAAGCCCCTCGGATTAAATGAGATTTAGGAAATAAAAGGATTAGTGCTAGACAAAAGCTAGATTTAGGGGTTTATTTAACCAGTGCATGATGGGATGTGGGGCAGCAGAAAGGAGATGAAAGACAAAATGAAAAGATGAATGTGGGAGGTAGCAGGGAAGGGAGGAATCAGCACATCCCCCAAAAACCCTTCACAAATCTTCTTATAATTGAAAATGGCATCAAAAAAAAAAAGAGAGAAGTTTTCATTAGCCATCACCACTTCTTTACATAGTAACAAGTGTTACAATGCTGAGAAATCTTCTGGGATGAAGCTGTCAGCTCAAATCCCTGAAAAACCAAGGCTGAAATGTTGCCAGAGCTCAGCAGCTGGCTGGATCATCTATGGGTGTCCATTTGCACGACTAGGGAGGTAGAGAAAAAAAGGATACAGTGAAGAATTTGATCTGGATGGGTCCATTGTTGACTTGGCTACTCCTTCAAAGTGTGTTGAAGGCAGTAGAGTGGCTGTCAACACGTTTGGCTCAGACCTTAAGACAGACTAATCAGGTAGTTGGGGATGCTCTTGGCTTCTTGCAAGTGCTACATGGAGAAAACCTCACCCTCTGTTACTCCAGATCTCAAGGGTAGTTATGGACCTCTCCAGTAGGCTATCAAAGGAAGAAGAAACACCTTATTCCCCCCCCTTCAAGGCTCCAAAGTGAGACTGGATTCTTTCCTTGCTTAGGTACAAAAGAAAATGTATTTTGTGGCCTCATTTTACCACCAGGAAGAATCTTTACAATCATAGTTAAGACTAGAGAGGTTTATGATGCTTGGTGGATGTTCCAATTAAAGTAATCCAGATTTCTTCTGCCAGGATTTCTGGAAGGATTAGCATAAAAAGAATGTTTCTTCAGATAATATTCTCTTTTCACTTGTGTTATCATATATTAATGCAAATCAGGTTAGTAAATAGCTAATAGGGCTAACAAAAAAATCCAGAAGTTAGAAAATGCCTTTTTTAAACTTTCTTGGGAACTTTTTATCCAGCACTTGCTGGTTTGGGCCCTACGATAGCCCAGAGGAATTTTTTTCACTGAACTCTGACCTGAATAAGAAATCTAGATAAAAATAGTAGATTTAAATGTTAATTTTGATTGCTTTGTGTCTTTTATGCTGCTCTCTGTAAAGAGATGTGTGCCCCAGTGGGTTGGCTTTGGATGGAGATGGAAGCTTGACTGAAAATTTACTGGCTAAGAGACATTTTATTCAGCAAAATGACCTCCAATATACTGACTAAATAAGAATCTTTTAAACAGTTTTTCATCTAAATTATCTCTTTATTTTATTATTGTTTTTGTCCAGCTGAATGAAAGCAATTAAAGGCTGTTTTTCTTAATAAGCTGGTCACCACATTATTAATACAAAAGTAATATGTTCCCCATGCAGACATGATTTTCAAAGGTGTCTGCCTGGGCTTTCCAAAACATCTAGCCAGATGAAGTGTCTCATAACTCATGATGTCAGGAAGCATAATTCAGCATCTGTAAAAGCTTAGGCACCCTTGAAATTGGGGATTTCAAAGGTTGCTTGAGATAACTTGCCTGCAGCCCTGCACTCCTCAGCTGTGTCTTCCCATTTCCAGGCAAAGGGAGACAAGTCCAAGGGGCAGAAGTGTCACTCTTTGGACCACCCTGCAGTAGAAGTTCTTCCTGGCCTCCGAGTTCTGAATTTACAGCCTGAACAGATGTCCTAGGTCAGGAGGCTTTGTTCATGAGCACTTCAGGAGGAGGTTGGGTTTGCTGGCTTGGTTGATTTACTTTTTCTTCTCTTTTTTTAAAAAAAATCATTATATACACCCACCAAATTGTAGAATGGTTTGAGTTGGTAGAACCTGAAAGATCATTTAGTCCCAAGCCCCTTACCATGGGCAGGGCCACCTTCCACTAGAGCAGGTTGCTCCAAGCCCCATCCAACCTGATCTTGAACACTTCCAGGGATGGAGCATCCATAACTTCCCAAGACAACCTGTTCCAGTGTCTCACCACCCTCATAGTGAAAATCCTTTTGCGGGGCACCCAGGAGACACTTGTAGACTTCTTTTTGCTCCTGAGCCCTTCCTTTCCTAGATAAATTTCAGCAGGTTTTGCTGAGTGTAGTAAATGCCAGGAAATCATGGCACAGGTTCTTTCAAATCTTCTCCTTTCAGAGCTCCACATCCATCTTCTAGGGCATGAAGATGGTACTGCAGGTATCTGCCTAACAGAGATCCCTGGAACTTCCCCATGAGTGAGTTTTCAGTGGATATGTTTGTTGCCCTTGGGGTTTCTGTTGGGTTTTGAAGCTGAAATCAATTCTCTGTCATGGGAAATGTTTTTTTGGATGAGTGACATTTGGGAAATACGTTGAAAAAAGAGAAAAAAGGGAAATTTGGGGCATCATATGAAGAAGTGTCACTCTGCTGGCTGCAGGTAGTCCATGGGTAATTGCTCTAACCATTATTTCAGAACACCCTGGAATGCTAATTTTTTACAGAAATGCATCTTGATGATAATTCATTCCAAACTTTGAAAAGGTTCCCTCATAACTTTCTTTTCCAATTACACATAATTTGAGTGTGTTTCTGCACTGCTGTCTTCTCTTATTTTTGTCTCCCTTTCAATTAGGGTGGAAGAAATGCTGAAATGTTGTTGTGGTGGACTCCAAATTCCCCAACCAGAACACACCAGAGGCTTCAGGAGAACAGAAAGCTCTTTTGTCCTGTGCCACCACTGAATACTTTCTTCTTGTCCAAATGTCTCCTTGGGGACAGCATTCACATGGAAATAATTTTTGGCCACTATTCATGGGGACCTTACCTGGCAATTCCTTCTCTGGGTCCTCCTCCCAGCTCCCTTGACCCAACCACTGCTGCTGATGGAAGCTCAAAGGAGCTCACACCTCTCTTAAACACTATCCCATACCTTTCAGCCCCCAAAATTGAATTGGCACAGCACTGTTCCATGCTAATCACATAAATAGCCACAAAATAAGCTGGCTAAAGAAAATCTGTGTTGTTTTTCTTATCTCTGGTTTATTCATTCTCCAAACAATCTTCTTCTCCAGGTGATCCGTGTGGCTTAAGCTGAGAAAACTTGATGTCACCTTCAGAAACTGTAAAACTATGACCTCAGACTTGATCTCCAAAGTCTTTTCCAATGTAAATGATTCTCTGATTCTATTCCTGCCTGGTTTTTTCAGCAGATATAATGTATGAAAATGTTGAGGGTTTTTTTTCTGTGTTTTTTTTGTGTGTAGTGAGCAGCAATGAGTTGAAATCCCAGCTCAGCTGGGCTGCCTTTCTATGTAAAAGCATCAGATGAAGCTTGTTGAACTCAGACCCTCTCTTATATGAGGTCATTGTGTTGATTGTCTCAGGCCTTGGGTCAGCTTTGATGTGAGCTGCAATGTTTCTATGATCTCAGCTTGGTGGCCCCAAACTCAGCGGTGGTTAAACAGGAATATAAACAAAGTGGAGATTTGCTTTGTGCCAGATGAGGTCCCTTTCAAGTGCACCCACCAGCTCACAGAAAATGGATATCTCGGGTTTATTGCAAATATAGAATGGGCTGAAAAGAAAGAGTACTCCAGGCAAAATAATATTTAATGCTTACCAGCTCCCATACCTTGACTCTGTGATTTCAACTCTGTAAATACTGAAGGTTTGGGATGGACTCTCAGCTTCATTTCTCACAGATGAAAGGGTTGCTGCACTACCTCTTTCAGCCTTTCATTTTATTTTTTTCCTAAGTCTCTGAATCAAATTTATGGTGCACTAGCTCATGGATCAAATACGTGTCTAGAAATTCATGGAAACATTTCTCTTCTTTTTTTTGTCCTTGTAGCTATTTATTTTGAAGGAACTTCTGTATAAACTACCAGCAGTTCTCGAATGACTGAAGCATTCATCTGCTGTGTTTGGAGGAGCAGATGGTTGGTCTGCAACGACTGAAGGCTGGTGTCCTGTGCTTTATATTTGCAAGCCAAGGGAAAAGGAAAACGTAAGCTTGGATGAAAAATGGTGGCATGGAAGGGAGGGCTTCAGCATTCCTAAGTGCTCTCCTCAGTAACATATACCCATCAGATGCAGTATGGGAAGGTCCTGTTTTGGTGCAGAGGGAGGGGGAAGGGTTTTTGTAAAGACAGAGAGATGTACAGACTGCTTTAGTAGGTCACCTGAACAGCCAGCTCTGTTCCTTGGCCTAAGCCTAAGGTCAACGTAAAGCCATAACCTTTGGAGAAAGGTTTGGTGTACTTACAGAATCAGACTGGTTTGGGTGGGAAGGGACCTTTCAAGGTCATCCAGTCCATCCCCCCTGCAGGGAGCAGGGACATCTGCAGCTAGAGCAGGGTGCTCAGAGCTCCATCCAACCTCCCCTGGGATGGTTCCACCACCTCTCTGGGCAGCCTGGGCCAGGGTCTCACCACCCTCACTGTAAAAAAAACTTCTTCCTTTTACCTTCCACTCTTTTAGTTATAAAACCATCACCCCTTGTCCTGTTGTAACAAGCCCTGCTCAAAAGTCTGTCCTCATCTTTCTTCTAGGCCCCCTTTAAGTCCTGGAAGGTCACCAGAAGTTCTTCCCAGAGCCTTCTCCTCTGGAGGCTGAATAAACCCAACTCTCTCATCCTGACCTCCCAGCAGAAGGGTTCCAGCCCTCACATCACCTTTGTGCCCCTCCCATTCTTTGTGTCCCTGGGCTGTGGGGGACCAAGCAGCATGTTCTACCACTGCTTGGATGTTTAGAAATGGGATTGATTTTTTTTTAGCATCTTTTTTTAAGCTTCACAAAAATCCTGCAGGTTCCATTTGGGACTGCAGCTGTTGAAGACTAAACTTAAAAGGTGGGCTTAGGCTGAAACCTGCTGAAGTTGCTTCCCTGTGCATCTACCATAGAGGAAAAGACCTTTTTGAGGGCAATTCCTCTGATGATGAAGAGTTATGAAGCTGTCAGTGCAACCTCTGAAAATCAAGATGGTTTTGAAACGGTGATGTGCTCACTGGAACAGGTACTGGGAGCATTACATCTGGTCTTCTTCAGGATGACTCACACGCTTTTCCTCTTCCCAAATTCTGCAGAGACTTGGCACCTCTGTGTGATGAAATCCATGTCCTGGCTGTGGTTCCAGGGCTGAGCAAAACACGGAGCAGATGAAGAGATACAGGTCACTGTGTGCATCCATAACTGTTTGCCAAGATGACACAGATCCAGAGGAATGCTTGAATATCATCCAGAAATTGTCATTCTTGAATATACAGCCACTGAGATGACCCTAGAGAATAGACACCTGGTTTTCACTTAACCCATTGCAGAAGAGATGCCAGCTCAAGAGTCCTGAGACACTGGAAAATTTTCAGACAGGTCAACGCTGTTGCTCAAATATCCTGAGATTTGGGCTACAAGGGGCTGTACTTCTAATTTTAGTGAAAAAAATAAGACTCTGCCCTAAGGAAGCGGGCAGAAAATGTATAAAATCACTCCAGCATTAGCATTGTGATGAACAGGCCACTTTTTGGGTGTTTTTTCCCCCTTTTCTCTTGTGGGTTTGGTTTCTTTTTTGATCTTACATAGGCAATAGATAATATTTAGGAGTGATTTCTGCAATGAATTACATTCCCTGCAAACAGCAGGCCCTTTATCTAGAAAAACAATGGTAACAAAGACAAACCCTCTCTAATTTCTGAGATGAACAGGGCAAGATTGTCCCCTCCATACCCACAGACTTTAAACTTGGGGGGGTTAAAACTACATATCTCAAGCAAAAGGATTTCCACTCAGGTCCCTGGGAATATTCCACTTCCTAGGAGCTGTTGCAGTCAAAAAATAGTTGCTGTTTAGTCTCAGTTTTGCCTTTCTTAGGGTTGTCATTATTTCTAGCTGTTGCCCCTTTACTAGCCTAACTTGTTATTCTTCTGCTAGCTGTTTATTTCTAACAGATGCTTGCAGCCAGATAACATATGTCCCCTCAGCCACTGCTCAGTGAAGCTGTACACACAGCACTGACTATTTTCATTTATTTTTTACCCCAGCTGAACCCCTTTTTTCCAGCTACTTTATTTTTTTGTTCATTTTCTCATGGCTTTTAAGAGGTCTTCATTTCTGCAGAGCTGACTGAACTAGCCTGGGAGTGACAAATTGATTGAAAAAAAACCCCAAAAAACCCCCAAACCAACAACAACGTATAAATAAAAAAATGAAATAACCCCACAATCTTTTTTTAATTAAAGCTATTTATTATTTTTCAGTGCTGTAGCTCGTGGGGCCTCATTGTTCTGGAAGGCTGCATAACAAAAGGAGAGGCCATGCTCCACGGAGCTGTTGCTTCTGTGAGGAACTTCTTCAAAAAGGAGTAAAAAAAAACCCCAAAAACCCAACAAAACAAACTCAGCAACTTATTCTACAGACAGAGTAGCCACGGCCAAAATTGTCTTGGTACCTGGTGACATTCAACAGACACAACACTTCTCTCTCTGCTCAGTTGGTTTTTTCCATCCTCTTGGCTAAATGACTTTTCCATGCAGTAATTCAGTGATTGTAGGTAGAGAAACAAAGAATTACAAAATGGTTTGGGTTGGAAAGGACCTTTCAAGGTCATCTGGTCCAACCCCCCTGTAGTGAGCAGGTTGCTCAGAGCCCCACCCAAACTGACCTGGGATGGTTCCAGGGATGGGGCTTCTACCACCACCCTGGGCAACCTGGGCCAGGGGCTCACCACCCTCAGTGTCAAACATTTCTTCCTTCTCTAGTCTAAATCTCTCCTCTCTTAATTTTAAACCATCACCCCTTGTCCTGTCCCTACAGACCTGGCTAAAAATCCTCCTCCCTCTTTCTTCTAGGCCCCCTTTAAGTACTGGCAGGCTGCAACAAGGTCTCCCTGGAGCCTTTGTCTTCAGGCTGAACAACTCCAAATCTCTCAGCCTGGCCTCACAGCAGAGGAGTTCAGCCCTCAGATCATTCTTGTGGCCTCCTCTGGACCTGCTTGAGCAGGTCCCTGTCTCTGCTGAGGACTCCAGAGCTGGCTTCACTTCACAGCTTGGCTCTGGCTTTGGTTTGCATCGGGAGCTTCTGCTTGCTTTAAAACTCCCAGACACTGGCAGCTTCTTGTTAAAACCATTTGATAATGATTGCTGCTGTACGTGCCAAGGTGGACAGACCATTTCCAGAACAAGCCCACACGTAGCAGTATGAAGCAAGATCTGCTCTCAGGCCTGGAGATTTCCTTGGCAAAGCCAAGGAAGACGTGGCATGGTGCAATCATGGGAAGAACATCCACCTCGTCCCAGTGAGACCTGGAGATGGAGCAAGGAGTGGGGCTGAAGTTCTTTGTACAGCCGTGGAAGTGCTGCAAGGAGGCATGGCAAGGAGCCTGAGGGCTGCAAAGGGTCCTCTCAAGCTAAGACCACGTGGAACCAACTTCACTTTCTTCATCTCATGGCTGCGTTCACGTGTGAAAATGATAACATGGAGATCTGAGGAAGAACAGACCATAGATGTAAGCAACAATCAATCTTCCAGGGTCTTGAAAAGGAAGCAATAGCTACCCAGTGCAGTGGAAAACACTGACTTAGGTAGAGACTCTTTCCAGGAACAAATGAGGGATGATTGCTTCTCACTGACATCAGTTACACAGATGTGGAGAAACCTCACAGTCAGCAGCAGCCTTCTGTCATCCAAAGGGTGGTGGAAGGAAGAAAACTCTTGGGTGATGCTTCCAAGCAGTCAGTTAGGTTTAGTCCTCCAGAGGCACCTAGACAAAGGATCAGTGATTCCCAAAATGGGTGAATTATGCTGGCACCATGTATAAAATACCTTTCAAAGAGTTTAAAGCTTGCTACTGAGCAGCTCCTGTAATTTTTTCCCCTGATGGGAAGAGCAAGGTGGGAATTGGCACCCCAGTAGCGCCGCCTTCAATTGGGAAAGGCCCAGGAGAAGAGGAAAAGGCCAAGCTGCAATTTTCTCCAGGATTTTGCTGTCCCCCTTCATTGCATGTCTGGGTAGAAGCAAACAAGATCTGAGGCCTTTCGATTGAAACCAGTTTTTGGCCAAGCTGGAATGTCTCCACTGCAGATGCTGGAGGTGGACACGAGGGTTCACGTTCCTGGTCTCGTGCAGGGCTCGAGCTTCAGCCCCCAGCTCATTAGGTTCATTTTGTTCAGCCCTCAGCAATGTGGCTCCCAGATGTTTTTCCCAGTATTTCGTTTATAACTGTGAGGAATCTCCAGCATCCAATCACCCCTCTGCCTGTCTGGTTTTTTCTTGGCATTGAAGTTCTTTGAACAGGACATTCCTATTAACATCAACAGTCAAAAAAATGAAATAAAACCCCTCAAAAACCCTGTCAGGTTTTCATTCTCACCAGGAGGATCTTTAAGGTAGAACTTCAACACACACGTTTGTAGAAATAGTTAAAAGTATTTCAATTTAATATTTCTAAGTAGTAAAAAAACTAATAACTTTAAAACTTTAGGGTTTTTTTTTTGTTTGCCCCTATGCTAAAAATTTTCAGCTGACATCTTAAATCCAAATGCAGTGTGACCTTTTTAGTCTTCAGCTTTGTATCAGTATCAGTGTTGTAGCTGTGATAGTTTGAGGATATAAATGGTTTATTTTCTTACACCAACTTGCAAAGCTGAGAAAAAAAAAAGAGCTGGAGGAAGGTTTGTAAGCCCAAAAGCTTCTCTGCTTTCTCCAGCTATATGGACATGAAAGATTTTCTCTTACAAACCTTGCCATCCTTTTTTAAGCATGTAGTTGGATAATTATCTTCAACTATTGCTCGGGTAAACAGTTCCTAAAGAATTTAAGCACACAGAGTAGCCTTTGCTAAATTGCCTAAAAATAATTTCCTAAAAGAAGTGATTTTTCTAAATTCATTTCACAGACACACAGAAGTGTTTTGGTTGTTGTTTTTTTTTTCTACATGTATTTCTAGGCCACTTTTGAATGGTTTGTCCTTGCAAATTTTCACCTGCAGAGCAAAAAAAAATGCAGGGACTCGTTTTTGTCTGAGTCTTTTTGAAAACATGAGTCCCTGTGTCTGACTTCAAAGCACCTGGTAAAGCTAGATCCGAGAGGCAATGAATTTGAAATATTAAATCATACCTCTCAGAGCACTGGGGAAAATTAAAAAGGGAGGCTTGAGGAAGAGATCAGAAGAACACAGCTCAGGAGAGACCGTGGGAGCTGGAGGGACTTTCTTTTTTCAAATTGATTTTGTTTCACAGGCTCTTCCTCTACCTCCTGCTGCGGTGAGAAAACAACTTCAGCACGCTTTGCTTTTGCAGGTTTTGCATCTCCAGGCTCACCAGCTGGATCCTGAAGGAGGTTCATGAACTTCCCAGCAAGCAGCTAGTCCCCTCTTGCCTGCACATAGCTTTAATGGTAGTGTCTAGCAATGCTTTGTCCTGCAGAGCCTAGGGTGGACCATCTCTTCCAAAAGCACGTTGATGATGAAAACTTTGTGTATTTCCCATTGCTGCCATTGAACAAGAGGTTTTATCATAGAATCATAGAATCCTTTTGGTTGGAAGGGACCTCCAAGATCATCAAGTCCAACCCTTGAGCCATTAGGGCTCTAAAGTCCTCTGCTAAAACAGATCAGAATCTGTCAGGGCTGGAAGGTACCACAAGGATCCCCCAGTTCCAAGCTCCTGCCATGTCTCACACCCTCTGTCCTTGAACTGAAACATTTGTCAGGATCCTGTCAGGTCTAAAACCAGGTTTTATATATATATATTTATCTCTCTCTCTATATTTTTTTTTTTTCATTTCAAAAGGTTGATTTTCTGTTTTACATTTAGCTTTACCATTGTGTTTCTGGTGTTGAGCTCATAGTCTTGTTCTGGCCTTGATCAAGCCCTAAATAACTACCTGTCAGTGCTGGCTGGTTCCTTCCTCACCTTTTTACAGATCTTACAACCTATTTATTAAGTAGGGCACCATTTCAAGGCTCTGTCTGATGACTGCTGCATACAGATTTCATTACCTGATCCTCTCCTTTGCTCTCTAGCTGTTTCTGATCTAGCAGCAATTCTTGCCTTTCTCCCCACAAGGACAGAACTTTTGTATGGCTCCTTGAAAAGACATTTCAGGTCTCCATTGCACACCAGGGCAGGACCACAATCCCCTTTAGGAGAATAATTCTTTAGGCCCACCACTATGACCACCAATATCAAGTGTGTTGTCTTCAAAAAAAAAGCTGGAAATTCAACAAGCTGCAGCTTGACCAGCTGAAAAACGAGCACCAAAGCTTGCTAAAAAACCCCAAAAATTAGAAAAAAAATCAGTTTATTATTCAACAACAATGCTGCATGAAGTATTGCATTACCTTCAGCAATACTGAACCCCAGTTCTGAAGCATTTCATGATTTAAAGTTCTGCTGTGGCAGAGCCTCCTGAGGTTTCCAGTTCTGTTGCCTCAAGTCATTATTCTGCCATATGGGGAACATTAACCAGGCTGACTTAATCTTCCTTGAGGCAACAGAACAACTACTCTTGATCTAAGTATTTTCATTCTTACATTATTTTGCTTATTTTTTTGATGTGTGTGTGTGAAAAGAGTGAAGTGGCTGTAGTGAGGAAGGGAAAGGAGAGAGGGTTTTATGTTTGGTTTTCTTTGACCAGCTTCTAGTGAAGTTCTCAAGTGTTGTTAAAATCTTATGTACTCTCCAAGGCCTTGTTCTGTGAATTATAATCTCTAATCATCTGTGCTACAGTTTTCACAGAAGTGCTAAAACCCTTTTACCACCACTTCCCTGGCAAGACTGTTCAGAGAGTCTTTCAAAGAATGAAACTTTTCATGAACTACAAATCCAAGACTTTTGTGAGGCCTTTACAAAAACTTGGCATTTAAATGGCTGTGTTAAGTCCAAGAGTCATTTTCAGATCTGCAGTATATAAAATCAGTCCTCTAGCTCCTTGTAAATATCAGCACAGAAAGACCACTGTGAAAAGTCAATTGTCTGTATCGTAATTAGTAGAGGAAAGTAAAAGGATTTGAAGGGCCAGAAGAAAGGTTTGCAGAGGAGAAAAGGTCTCCACACTTGTGGTTTTTATTCCAGGATTGTATAGCAAATTGAAAATCAGTCTCTTACTACAAACGTGTGTGCTTGTGGATATTATTGTTTTAATAAAGATATCCACCCTACAGTAAAAGATGCTTTAATTCAGGCAAACGTGACTCCATGTAGAACAAAACTTGTTATTTTACCCATTTTCTACACCCAAAGTTTCAAGTTAGCCATTTGGAAAGGAGAAAAGCAAAGGAGAAGAAGGTGTGAACTTTCCCAGAGTGAAATATTGTCACATGGAAATCTCAGATTCCTCTATTTCCTCATGAGGAAGACCAGTACAATCAAACTTTAAAGAAGAAATACAAAGCTATAGGGTTATTTGGTTGTTTTTTTTTTGACCTTTTTAGAACTGGTCTTAATTTTCAGGTTAGATT
>NW_008584648.1:29786-36845 GCF_000691845.1 Merops nubicus | reverse complement strand
CAACCCCTATGATTCTATGAAATCCCCTCTCCCTGCTCACCTTTCCCAAGAGATGGAGGCCCCATCCCTAGGACCATTCCAGGTGAGGTTGGTCGGGGCTCTGAGCAACCTGCTCTAGTTGGGGATGTCCCTTTATGTCCCTGTGTCCCCCAGGGCAGGGGGGTTGGACGAGGTGGCCTTTGGAGGTCCAACCCAAACATGCTGTGATTCAATGATTCCATGCCACAGCCACACAACAGACCTCACATCCCAGAGCCTGCTCCACCAAGCTCTTACTTTTAATAAAAGAAGCTTTACTCTATGCTGGGCATCTGATAACACTTTGCCAAGGTGAATTAACCAGCCTGAGGTCTGGGAAAACTGTAGTCACTAGAGAGTGCATCTACATATGGCCATGATTTGGTCCACCACCATAATGAGATCTCTACTAATAGACCTTATTTTTCCAAAATATTGTTCAAGATCAAACACCAAGCCAGTGGCAAAGCTGTGTCTGCTGATACCTGGGTGGTCTGCACCCACCCTTGCACCCCAGACTCTGCCCTGTGCAGTGGGTTTCCTCAGGCCTCCAGAGGGTCAAGCCTGGCTTTGGCACCAGCTCTGCTGTCTTCATCCCACGATCTACCCAGGGAAGTGAGAGCTGTCTGGGTCTCAAAGCACCATAAAAGGGCTCTGGTTTCCCAAACCTAGACCAGTCCCGCCCAGTATGCTCATGCCCAAACCAGTGATAGTGCCTTCAGAGGATGGGGATCAGAGTGACCACCCAATCTGATGCCCCTGGGTCACCCCTTTGCTGACTTTGATGAACTCACTCTGCATTTTCAGCCTCTTAAACAAAAGGGGGAAGAAAGTCCCAGGTGAGCAGTCTGGGTGGGAGAGCAGTGGGGACTCAGGGAAGGTGGAAGAAAACTTGCATCAGGGGGGGAAAAAAAATCAGCTAAAAATCAGCTAAAAATGATTTTGGATGGTGATGGATGAGAAATTTCCTTTGGTAGGTAACTAAGGGTGTCACAGGTTTATACATCAACAAACTTCCCTGCAAATGTGGGGAAAAAATAAAAGGGAAAGGTATTTGCATGAATATTTAGGAATCTTGCAAAGATAGACGGGGCTCTTCTATGGAGGGGGGAATGCTACAGAGTCCCTGGAAAGTGCCAGTCGAGTCATTAGGCCTTGTCTGATCAGACAGATGAGATGAAGATCCTCCAAGCGTGAGAGAGAAAATGAATCTGAAGCTGTTTTTAACCTCCCTGAATTAAGCCCATGACCTGAAGCACACGAGAAGGACTTTCTCCCCAGCAGAGGAGAATTCTTTTCACAGGGGAAAAAAAATTCCCCAGAATGATAAATTTCCAATGCAGAGTCAAGCCCAACCTTTGGCCTGGAGTTAAAACCAGCCAGTCACTGCTGATGACTATTGAAACTTTGACAGTCTCTCTAAACTGGCTGCCCTCCTCCATGCTGGAGTGGTGCTTTCTCCATGGTTTTACTGGCTGCCCTTCTCCATGTTGGAGTGGTGCTTTCTCCATGGTTTTATTTTCTCCATGGTGATTTCTCTCTAAACTGGCTGCCCTCCTCCATATTGGAGTGGTGCTTTCTCCATGATTTTATTTTCTCCATGGTGATGGGGTCACCTGGAGGTGTTTAAAAACCAAGTCGATGCAGCACTTGAAGCTATGGTCTGATGGTTAGGGAGATGTTGTGGTGAAGGTTGGACTCGATGACCCTAGAGGTCCTTTCCAACCCTAGTGATTCTGTGATTTTCACTGATGTTACCAGATCCTCCTTCTCAGATCATTTCTTTTCCATGTTGTCCCCACTGCTTACGGTGAACTGGAAGTCAAATTCCAAATGTTGTAGTGATTTTATGATGGGTGAAGCTTTTGCTTGGTGTGTTCCCACCACATTTCTCTCTAGAAATGCCCAGAGTTGAATATTGTCAGAGCATCTGTTTACTCTGGGGAGCTGCCAGCAGATGTGTAGGAACCAGTTACTTGGAAGGGTTTAATTACCTTATGTTGCAACAACTCCTTGGGGACTATGTTTTTATGGTAGGTTTGAGAGAGGGTCCTTTGACAATGCTGATCTTGTGATTTGGTGAGGTCTTGGCCCAGACTGCCCATGGAGGGGGTGGAGTCACCATCCCTGGGTGGGTTCAGAAAACGTGTAGGTGGGGTACTTCAAGACATGGTTTAGTGGTCATGGTAGTGTTGGGCTGATGGTTGGACTTGATGATCTTTTCTAGATCTAGAAAAGATTTAGAGATCTAGAGATCTTTTCCAACCTTAATAATTCTATGATTCTGGACACTGGATAGGTGAGGGGTGGCAGGTCATAAATTATGTTATAGAAGGTGCTGATGAGTATAAATATGGAGAAAAAAGTTAAACCAATAAACTTCATGTCCCTAGAAGGGTGCTGAGTCCTTTGGCACATATCCCTGCTGCTCATATGGGTCCATTCACTTTTCTGCCCAGCTGGTTTCCATCTGCTTTAAAAACCTGACCAGGCGTTAACCAGGCATAAAAATCCCCATCTTTAGATCTTGCTGTGCTCTGAAGAGCCCTGTAGGACTTTCAGCAAAAGGGGAAAACCTCCAGCAAAGGCAGCTGTGACCTGGCAAACAGCTTTGTGCACGCTTCACTTTCTGTGCTCAGCTCAGTCATGTGGACTTGATCAGGAGATGTGAGGTCAGGGAGCACCTTCCTTCCCCTAGCTGCTCAGATTGTTGAGGGCTGGTGGGTTAATTTGCCTCTGAACATTTTCACCTAACAACTGGCTGGTCACCATGGGGACTGCAGACATCTGTGGGCTGCAGGGACCTGCTGCTCCCTACTCACTTGGGTGCACTCCAGCACCCAAGTGGGTGGGACCCACACTCTGGTGTGGATCCCACCCCAGAGTCAGGTGCCTGGTTGGGAAGAGCTGCAACAGAGCTGCTGTTTGGGGACACCTGCCAGAGAGACAGGAGGAGAATGTCACCTGCTCCAAGATGGGCAGCTGGGTACAAAAATCACCACTGGTAAAACTTCCCCAAGGCTGGTGCATAAGCTGAGTTGAAGGCTGGTTGGTGGTGGCAGCTGTGACGTTGGTGATGGATGGTTTAATAGCTACTGCACTGACCTTTTAACTGCTGAGCCAGAGGTTCATGCCCTCAAGGAGGTTAAAAGGTGTCAGGCAGCTGTGCTAACATTATTAAGTGGATTACATGATGCAGAGCAGAAGATGGGTTTGAGTCCTGAGGTTGCCCTCAGGGCATGGGGTTAAAGACTGCAGCTCGGATCAACCCGTAGATTGGGTTGTTGACCTTTTTGCCTGCAGAGTTTGACCCTGTGACTGCTGTGGAAGCACATTCTCATATCTAACCATACCTGAGCAGCCCCTGCTTGGCAGGGTGTCTGCATGGCACTGGTCATCCACCTGCTATGGAGATTCAGCCCACCTGGGATGGCTCGTTGGAGGAGACCTTCCAGCCCCGTCCCTCAGCCCCAGCCCTTCACGGGACTCAAAAAACTAAGGATGAAAACCACAAGTGCTTCATCCTAGCAATGCTTTGTGAAGAGACCACAAAGGACTCACTTGTCTATAGTGCTTGATCCCACAGCCAGTCCCCCCTCCTTGACCCAGTCAGCCTAAGAGCATCTTCCCACCCACCTACCTGCGGTGATGGATGCCAGACGGACGTAGTCAAAACCTCTGATGAAGGGCTCGTAAGGGGAACTCTCCAGTACATTCATGCCTGGGATGAAAAGAGAAGCTAGTGAGAGAGCAGCTGAGGTTCCTGGGGGATATCTGAGACGTATGAGCTTCAACAGATGCGGTGCAGGTTGGCTTGGTGGGTCCAAGGTGACGTGTGCTCTGAAGGCCATAAGTAAATGGATATTCAGAGTCACAGGAACTGAGGTATGGCCATGTTCATAAAGAAGGGAACAGGATGTAACTGGCTTTTAACAACATATCACAGCTTTGGAGTAGGACGGCCTCTCAGGGAACTGTTGACTTACTTGGGGACATGGTTTAGTGGTCACAGTGGTGCTGGGTGATGGCTGGACTTGGAGGTCTTTTCCAACCTTCATGATTCCATGATTCTATGACTTGTAACCTTCTGTAGCTCAAGTCTTGTGCCCCTTTATGGAGGACACCAGACTGTAGCACAGGTTCTTGCTCATGGGCAGCCTTCAAACCACCAGCTCCCTACACACACGGGGTCTCCATCACTATTCCTACTATCCCCTATATGTCCTTCCCTGGGTCAATGGTCCTCACTGGTTCCTCGGACACAGTCAGAGCTGTGTGTGTGACATATTTATTAACACCTCTCCCCTTCTCCTTGCCAACAGCCTTGGCGTAGAGCTAATGACCCACAGCTCCCCCAGAAACTTCCCTTCTTCATTTTTAAGTTGCTGGGAAGCTCATTTTCTTCGACGGGTGCTTCCCTTCCCTCCGCTCGATGGGCTGTGATGCCCCGACAGCCTGATGGATACCACGGAATATTATTGAAGCAAACAGCTCTGTCTCATTTTTTTCTTTTATGAGACATTTCGATGGCTCTGGACAGCAGCAGCAGATGCACTACTGGGATAAAAGGACTATCAAACCTCATGCTCGGGGCATATGCTGATCACCAGCTGCGGTCAGGGAGAAATAGCTCCCAGGGTACACAACCCTGTGCAATTACCACAGGTGCATTACAAGGCAGCTTTACACCTTCCTTGAAATATCTCCCATCGTTACCGACTGGAGAGGGGCCCATTTGTATGTTCCAGGGAAGTGGTTTTATGTCCTGATGATATAGCACCTTATCAGAGAATTGTTATCGGGTTGTCATCCTCTTATTGTGCCTCCAAATGGGAAGGTGGCTAAACACAGGAGAAGCTGAGTAAATAGTGTGCTTTGTAAATTCCCCGAGCACACGCTTCCACGATTGATTTTATAAGAGGGCTTCTAGGAAGCTTTTTACAGCCTCCTGGGGATGTAGGACTGAGAGACAAAGCTCTACAAGGAGCACGTCGCTTGGCTTCCTTTCTCAGTCGATTGAACATGTGTAAGGGCTCTGGAACGTGTGGCTGTTATGAAATGTATTTCTCTGGAGGAATTAAGGCAAGGAGAGGCAAGGTTTGGGAGGGTGAAGCTGCGTTGCAAGTGAGCTCAGTGCTTGAAAAAACCTGGGGCTCAGGATGGGACAGCAGAAGAGAAGTAGGGCAGGGGCTTGGTAGCCTCTGATAACAGCCCCCACACAGCCAACCCCAAGGTGGAGGTCTCAAGCCTCTGGCCAGGAAGCCCATCCAACCTGGTCATCCAGCACACAGCATCTGGAGACCCCCACGTGGCTCCTGCCTGCTCCCAATGCTCTTCCAGCAGTGCTCCTGGAGCTGAAACTCCTCCTGACCACCATCCTACACGGCCACCCTGCAGGTGAGCTGTCTCCAAAGCTCCAGCCCACAAAGGTCATGGGGATAAGATCTATGACGTGCCATGTTGAGAAGAAAGGAGAGGCCACCTCTTCCCCAGGCTGCCCTTCAGCTGTGGCACCCAAAAGCTTTCTGGGAACTCGATCAAGCAGCTCCCATTCTGCCAAACTTCTGCATTATCATCTCCATCCTCCTTGTTTCACGTGGCCTTTTGTCCTGTGTTACCACCCCTGCACCTTTCCTTTCAGCTTCCAGCCAGCAGGGTTTGACTCATCTATTTCACAGCCCACGGCTGGAATGTTCTCTTTTATTCCCTGTTTTAATTTTCATGGTGCATAAAATACTCACCAGCCTGACAAGGAAGAGTTATGGCCACTGAGGTGCAATTTTACGGTGACTCTTAAAAACCATCAAAATCCAAACTTACTAAATACTGGCCCTGGGAACACTTTAAATTCCAACTTTATGTCACTAGCCCCAATTTTTTAGTAACCCAAAGATTCTGGTTCATTTGAGAGCCTCCAAGAGAGTGATTTTTTATTGAGTTCATGCTGTTTTTTCCTCAATGCCCACGCTTTGTATTGTGTTTATGTAAACTCCATGGATTTCATGGTCTTGGCTAGTATACTTAGATAAAGAACTTATAATGCATTTCCCCAGCAAAACATCTCAAGGTATATTGGGAACACCATAAAACAGAGGCCAGGTTCAACAAAAGGAAGGAGGTGACTCAGTTTTTTTTTGTCTTTCCCCAAAAATGCCATTTCTCTGAGGGTCAGTGGGTCTTGAGAGAGAACAGAATACCACAGGGACGACCTTTAGAGCAGCCACCTGAGTGCTGGGGAGCTCTGCAGAAACCCCCAGCAGTAATTCCTTTTGAGGAAGACCCTCGATTCAACGAGGACCTTGCTTGACTGACCTTCCATCAACGTGTGGTGGATGCTCCAGTAGACGCTCAGGCAGTGCTTCTCCTTTTTCATGCCTCTCTTGCACTTGCAGCCGTAGAGCTGGCTGGAGAGCAGGGCTGTCACCGTGCTCTGGCACTGGCTCTTGGCATCAGGGCCCAGCTTGTTGGCCCCGTTGCCCGCGATGCATTGTCGGAGGGTCCTGAATTTGGCGCTGCAGACGGGGTCGTTGGTACAGGACTCGCCTGCTTGAAGGCAGTCCCTGCTCGAGCTGACAGCTGCAGCCATACCTTCTGCAAGGGAATCAGAGAAGGGGGTGTGAAGGTGATGGAGTGTTGTGGGTATAGTGGGCTGCATCTGTAATGGTTTGAAACCTTCTGCCCCTGGTGGGTGGAGATCTGAAACCCTAAACCAGGTACAAGCCTGAATGAAAGGGGCGTACCCCTGTCCTATTCCCACTCCCCTTTTTCCTGTCTTTGAGACTTCCTGCCAAGGTCTATAAAAAGGGGAGAAAGGCACGCCTTGCTCTCTTCCTCTCTTCTCTTCTTCCTCTTGCTCCTTTGACCTTCTGCCTGGGCGCACGCTGCTCTGCTGCTCCCTGTGCTACACGTGCCCGTGGCCATCTTGGAGACCTGGGCCTGATCTACAGACTCTTCCCTGCCTCCATCCACGTCCCAGGATTGTGCATCCAGCTTCAATCCACCTCAATCCAGCGAGATCCAGCACCGGGGAGCCTCAGCACA
>NW_008584648.1:23255-29356 GCF_000691845.1 Merops nubicus | reverse complement strand
AGAGGAGGGCCACCAAAATGATCAAGGGATTGGAGCACCTCTTCTATGAGGACAGGCTGAGAGAGTTGGGTTTGTTCAGCCTGGAGAAGAGGAGGCTCCAGGGAGACCTTATAGCAACCTTCCACTAGCTGGAAGGGGCCTACATGAAGGCAGGAGAAGGTCTGTTCAAAAGGGTTTGTAATGATAGGAGAAGGAGTAATGGTTTTCAACTAGGGAAGGAGAGATTTTGACTGGAGATTAGAAAAAAAGTTATTTAATTAAGGGTGAGAGACCACTGGAATGGGCTGCCCGGAGAGATGTTGGAGGCCCCATCCCTGGGGACTTTCAAGGTCAGGCTGGGTGAGGCTCTGAGCGACCTGACCTAGGTAGAGATGTCCCTACTGGTGTTGGGAGGTTGGACCAGATGACCTCTAGAGGTCCCTTCCAGCCTAAAACATCCTATGATTCTAACCTCAGGTGGGAAATGAATTTTATCTGTCCTGAGCTGGACCAGGTGGGATGTCCATCTCCAGTGCTTGGCTCAGCAGCATCTCAAAGAGGAGAGGGTGAGAGAAAGTTGGGAGGATATTAAGGAGACAAGACACAGCCTGAGATTCAACGCCTCCACTCAAACCTCTTTCTCATACTGTGAGCTGCATGTGGCTTCCAGCTGCCAGAGAGCCAGAAGGAGAGGTCAGCTCTCTCCTGGAGACCAGGTTCTTCCTCATTTCAGAGAGTGACCCTGGTTGGGGTCTGCCTGGAAGCAGGATTAGACATGACAGAGACTGGACTAGCTCCTAGTGCTTGCTCCTTCCTGCTTGGAGCACAAAAAGCTCTCCAAGCTCTTTGCTTCCCCAGTGCTTTATCTCATTCCTCCCATCTGATGTTAACAACAGAGCAGTGCTATGGAGCTTCACCTCCTTGCACATGATTTAACTCTTCCTACACCTCCCTGAAGCCATGAATGGCTCTGTGTGGAGTATTTTGACATGGATTCAGCCCTCTGGTGTCCCAGGAGTCGGCCCTTGTTCATTGTCACCACCTCCCCAGGTCTCCCACCGTTTTGTCTTGGCTTTTTCCAAGCTCCTGTCTGCTCCTGGAGCAGAACAGTTCCATGCTGTTAAACACTCTTCCTAAAGCATCCAGAGCAGCTCCTGGGGATGTGCTCACTGCACAGCTCACCACTGCACTGCTGCACCCTGGCAATGGCAGGGCCAGAGGCTCAGCCCTGCTCAGGGGGACGTGGTGGCACCCAGGTGATGGGGAGGACAAGGTGAATCACACTCCTTCCAGTTGGTGTGAAGCTTTGGAGCATGCTGACATAGCTCAGGCACGACTACACCATGGCTTGAGGGGCTGATGAAGAGGGAAACCTGGTTTATGGAAGGGGACAATCAATCCCTGTGCCTATAATTTCCAGTCCTGCTGTCCTATAAAAACAGAAAGTGCTGTCATGACCTTGAAGAAAGACTTTTTAAATACTTCCCAAGGGTACTCCCTGTCTGTAACATCACTTGTCTTCCCTTTGGATAGGAACCAGAAGGATAAGGACACCTTACCCTTCATGGGGTAGATAAAGTGAGGGCACTTCCTGGGTTTTGAGCCCCTCCAGGGTCTGTTCCTGGTGAGATATTAGAAAATTCTCTCTCCTGAGAAAACATAGGTCCTTGATTTCCACCTCTGTGAACTTCATGAGTTCTCCCCTCTCCCCAAGAGTCTATTAATCTCTCCATAAAGTCCCTTTTTCCTCTTTCCACCTGTTACTTCTGCCCTGAATTCCTGCCCCTGTCTCTGCTACCCTCCCAGGTCAGCTCTTGAGCCCAGTATATCCACTTCTCTTCCCTCAGCACTCAGAGGGTGTTTGCCAAAGGAGGAGCTGCTTCTGTTGCTCTTGATTAGAGTAGAAGGTAGCAGCTGGAGTTCAGATATTTCAATTAAGTTTATTACGAACTTTGGGTGAACCCACCAGGAGGTTTCCTCCCAGAATATATCTCAATGGCATCTCAAATACAAAATCCTTCATCAAACTCCCGACTATTTCCAAGTGCCTCGTGGCCAACGTCAAGCTTTCAGTTATTTCAAATCTCCCAACACCTCAAATCCGAGTTCTCCTACCCCTGATTTATTCATAGACCTGGTTTATTTAGCACTCAAGGCTTGTTTGGCTCTGCCAAATGTGGAGAGAGAAATTATTTCCAGCGTGTACAAAACTCTGCCTTGGGCTGTCATATCTTGAAGAACTCTGAACACAAAGAACGAGTTTCCTTGAGATATCATTTGGTCTCCAATCTCACTGAGATCCATAAAACGAGCTGGAGCTGCTCAAAACCTCTGCTTTCAGACATCACTGAATTTTCCATGCACACATCTGAGCAGACTCCATAGGGGAATAAAAAAATGCTTGACTTATTTTGCCCTGGCTTTCTTCAAAGGATCTACCTCTGGATGAGGATAAAGCATGGCAGGTTTTATTCGAACGGAGATGACTTTGTCAGTGTCATGTCAGCTGTTAGAAAAATAGGTTAAAATAGAAATTATGACCTTCCTCCCCCCCCTCTCTGCTACATGAATTGCAGAAGATACTCCCCAGGATGGTTATAAACACAGCCAGCCTGTAAAACCTGTAAAACACTTTGGGATCCCACTTGAAATAAATCAAGCGGATCGACCGTTTGAGACATTTCCCTGTAAAAAAATTTTAAGTAAATATATCCTCAAGCTGAGACCTGCTTCATAGAACAAAGGCCAGGGGTGAATATTTACAACCTGAGCCCAAAGCATAAAACACCCCCTGTTTTAGACTTGATGACAGAGGCGCTTGAAGCATCTCGAAGCGGAGCGTCACCGACGACCCCTTCCATCATCACGCCCCCTAAAACCCAAATCATTCAAGGGCTTTTATTGTTAGTGATGTCTTTGCAACAGAGACAACACAACACCACGTTTTCCTCCTCACACTGCCCCTGAGAGAGTAATTTTATGCAACATTAAGGCAGCGCCTCTTAAGGGAGAAAAAAAATCATCACTGTGACTGATAAAATAGATGGTGCTTCCAAACAGCCAGTGAAAAGAGCAAAATCAGGTCTTCTCACCCAAAGATGGACTGGCCTTCCTGGCTTTGCCTTCAAAAACAGCACCCTGAGGACTCTCCACCATGGGGTTTTCCCCCAGCTGACCGAGGGCTCAGGATAGGGGTTGGGTTGTGCGTGACTTGGGCTTTCCATGCCTCTGTTTTTCTAATGGCAGACCTTCCAGCTCCCTCTGCTCTCTTTAAAAGGCCATTTGTCTGGGTTTTTATTCCTCACTCGCTGCTCATTTCACGCTGTTTAGAGTGGGCAGATGGAGTAATGAGTTTATTTTCACATCCTGTTTGTAGCGATGCTCCACATCTGTTTCTGCTCTTGCTCACCTCAGTGACACTTACATAAAGTTACTCCTAAAGTGTAGGAGTAAGAGACAGATCTGTCTCTTCCCACTGCCTCACCAGACCTTTGGTTCTTCTTATAAAGGTATCTCAAAGTGCATTTTATTGAACAAAGCAGCCTGGCTCTCCTCCAAGGAGACCCCTTCCTTGGTGAAGGGCCATTTCTTTGGAGAAGACCCTTCCCAGGCAGCTGTACCTGGGGTGCAGAAGTGTGAAGATGACCCCAATGTGGTCTGGAAATGGTGACCAAAATACCTGGAGTGCAGCAACTCTGCCTTTCTGACCCAACCAACACTGGGGCTTCTGATGTCTTAGAATCCTTTAGGTTGGAAGAGACCTCCAAGATCATCAAGAGACCTCCAAGATCATCAAGAGAACTCCAAGATCATGGAGGAACCACACCATTAATCACGGTGCTGTTCTACGTGGGGCTTTGAGATACATACAAAACCTGGAGGGGAGGAGGATGTATGAAGTGTGAGTACTTTTACACCTCTGATTCACACAGTCCTAGGGAGTGATTAACACTCATCATTTCCATGAGAAGCTGTTGACTCCAGAACACTTTGGTGTTTGCTTTTACAATATTTGCTGCTAAGAGAAGAAGAACCACCCAAAATCTCCAATAAAGCCACAGGAGCAGCTTACAAAGGACATCTTAAGATGTCCTTAGTTGGACATCTTTTACATAATCCTTCCTAAAACAGGCCTGCCCAATCTTGCACAATAAGTATGAGTATGGTGCAGAAGGCTCCTCCCTCTCACTCCCCTCGTGCTCAGGCTGGATCTCCTCTGCTCATGCGTCCTAATAAAGCCACAGGAGCAGCTTACAAAGTGTTTAGATTAGTTGGACATCTTTTACATAATCCTTCCTAAAACAGGCCTGCCCAATCTTGCACAATAAGTATGAGTATGGTGCAGAAGGCTCCTCCCTCTCACTCCCCTCGTGCTCAGGCTGGATCTCCTCTGCTCATGCGTCCTCCATGCTGTGGGATCCCTTCTGCTCTGCCACCTCAAGTGCCTACCTCACTTCAAAGAGTTAAATTAAATCTGCAGCACAGATAAGGACTAGGAAGAGGGACCTGGAGATGCCACCTCAAGTGCCTACCTCACTTCAGAGATCTTCTGCTGACCTGACATGACATGGGGTGTGAGATGCTGTCCCTCTCTGAGCCTTGTTTTGCCTACAAAGGTGGATGCTTCTCTTCATGCCAGAGTCAGTCTTCCAGCCACAACACAGGTCACATAAATGGCTGGAGAAGACACTGGAGAAACTTCTTTGGGGTGAGGGTGTTGGAGCCTGGAGCAGCTGCCCAGAGAGGCTGTGGAGTCTCCTGCTCTGGAGAGATCCCAAACCCTCCTGGCTGTGACCCTGGGCACCCTGCTGGGGGTGAGCTGCTGGAGCAGGGGGTGGGATGAGATGATCTCCAGAGGTCCCTTCCAACCCCACCATTTTGTGGTTCTGTGACAGATGTTGATACTTGCTGATATCCAGAAACTTTTAATTTACCCAGAACTGTCAGAAATAAGTTGTTGCACACACTTTTCTTGGAGTAAAAAATGCTGGGAAAGGGAATCTGGAAGAATGTGGTTCTGTGATAGATGTTGATACTTGCTGATATCCAGAAACTTTTAATTTACCCAGAACTGTCAGAAATAAGTTGTTACCTTTTTCTTGGAGTAAAAAATGTTGGGAAAGGGAATCTGGAAGAAATATTCCTAACATTTCCCAAATATTCATAAAACAATAATGCTGGGTGCCTAATGCAGGTGGTCACTGCTAAACCTTCTTTAGACCATGTTTTTGTGTCAGGATTTTACAGCCACGTTCTCAGGATCACCCAAGGAACAAGCCCTTGTCTGCAGCTCAAACATCTTGTCTGCAGAACGTGCAGAGCTGCCCCAGGAAACAGCTTTGCCATACCAATGGTCCTTCCCTCAAACCTTCTTGAGAACCTTTCTCCCCTTACTTTCAGGTTATAAGCAATCTTTTGTCTCTGTTTGCTTGGTGCCTTCAAGAAGGACTTTACAGGCATTGAAGAAACACAAATAAATACAAAATCATTCACTGTGTCCTTCTCCTCTAATAGCTGATCCACACAGAAGAAAATGTCCTCGTTGTATGGAATCAAAATCAGACAAAAACCCACATTGCTCTGTCTTCCTACTCATCACAGACTAATACATGACACTTAGATACCTTCAGAGGAGCCTGTAAAACTTGAGATGTCCTGAGGACTTAAAGTCCAAAGTGGGAGTGAGATGTGATGGCCATGAGCGAGTTGGGTTTTAGACATCTACTGAGATGCAGTCAATAATCCCCAATTTGTCTTCAACAGCCTTTCTCATCTCTCTTAGCCATTTGCCAAGGAGGCAGGTGTCACTGACTTTGAAGAAGCCTGAAAAGAGGAAGTTGTTATTTGTCCCCCACCAAGTCAATTACTAGAATCTCAGTGGAAAAAAACAAATAAAATCATGGGCTGGGGCATTAGTTGTTGGATTGTGTCTGTAAACTTTCAAGCTGGATGAAGATCCACAGCCCTCTGGGTGTCTGTGGTCACATCAAACTTCCATCACCTTTAAGGAGAAAAGAATTCTTCCTGAAAGCTCTCTTAATAACTTGGGGTGAAGTCTCCCTAGATATCATTACTCTCCTACACTAATACACCCTTTCTGACAAGGCTTCAGCCTTTGTTTT
>NW_008584648.1:16200-23224 GCF_000691845.1 Merops nubicus | reverse complement strand
TTCTGAAGAGGCCTCAGGAAGGCCCCTTCCTGCTGGACTGACTCAGACTAACCACAGAATCAGCTACAAACAATATTCTCATGAAAGGAAGATGCAAATCTTCCATCACACTCAGTGCATGACCTGCTTGCAAGTGGTCGTGTCCCTATTCTGAATAAGATTCATCCACCTGACCAGAAAGAAGGTTTTAAACTTCTGAGCATGCATGAAGGCTCAAACTGGGTACAGGCTGCTCTGAAATGTGTGCTCTGAAACACATATTGTACACCAAGTACAAGTTTTGGCAGTGAACACGATCCCTGTCACATCCATTGCCTGCCAAAATTTGAGGACACGATGATGATGATATTTTGGGGAGATTCAGTCCCTCATTTTTGGTGTAACAGAGGTGCTTGCCCCATCCCACACCACCAACAGGAGATGACAGTTCGTAGGGCTTGTGATCATCAGGATCTTAACACAGGTCCCTAAAAATAATCATTCCATCCCTTGGGGTAACTGATGGTCTCCAGATGGCAGCTCCTTGGCTCTGAAGATAAGAGCACATCTAGCAGAAAGCCATAAAGATAACTGCATTAAAGACTGAGGTATGAAGGGCTAGAGGAAATCTCTAAGTAGATACATACAAGACAAGTTCTACCTAAGTATGACTTTAAAATGTCCTGGCCACATGGTAGAGACATGAAGATTCTCTCCTGAGGTACACTGAAGTAAATCTGGACCCAAGATGGATCCTTTTTAGGTCTAACTCTGGCTGAGTCTGCTCAATCATACCATCTTGTCTTCCTTCCCCTTTCTGACCTCTCTTGTTCCTCTTCTGGAGATCTTCTCATGTGCTGGACAAGGCTCAGACACACCCATATTCATCCAAAAGATGATGGTGAGGAAGACCTTTGATTGCATGGCTCCACTCCCGTGATACTCTACCCTGACTAGTTCATCTGGCTCTGGAGTCCCCAACACAAGGAGGGCATGAACCTGTTGGGGTGGATCCAGAGAGGACCACAAAAATGATCAGAAGGCTGGAACCCCTCTGCTGGGAGGCCAGCAGGAGAGAGTTGGTGGTGTTCAGCCTGGAGAAGGGTCCAGGGACACCTTAACACAGTCATCCAGTACTTGGAGGGAGCCTACAAGAAAGCTGGGGAAGGACTTCTTACAAGGACTTGCAGTGATAGGACAAGGGGTAATGGCTTCAAACTGGAAGAGGGGAAATTTAGCTTACAAATTAGGAAGAAGTTCCTAACTGTGAGGATGGTGGTGAGACCCTGGCCCAGGCTGCCCAGGGGAGCTGTGGATGCTCCATCCCTAGATGTGTTCAAGGCCAGGTTGGATGGGGCTTGGAGCAACCTGCTCTAGTGAGAGGTGTCCCTGCCCATGGCAGGAGGGTTGGAACTAGATGATCTTGAAGCTCCCTTCCAACTCAAACCATTCCATAATTCTATGACTTCCTTGTCACCTCAATCTCTTGGAAAACCTCAATCCCATCTTTCCAGAAAGCAGGGAAGAGAGAACGTGCACATGCATAGAGGGAGGGCTGTGGAAAATGCATCGAGCATTGTCCATGCCTAGCATTTATTCAGTCAAAAGTAGAGTTGATGGGGACACACATGGACCTTGCAGGCGAGGCACTAAGTGTGTTGCTTTGAATGTGTGTTTATTGCTGGCATTTTAAAGCAACTCTTGCTGGCACATCAAAATACTTCAAATGGAGGCTGCTGGAGTAACAGGAGTCATTAGCCCTTCAAGAGATGATCTGAGAGTGATCTCAAAAGGAGAGCAATCATCAGTGATGCTCCCCATGTGAGTGACTTCTGTTTGCCCAGCCCAGAGCTGTGACACTGGCTCTTCCTCTTTGATGTCCTTGAGGAGAGTGTGGGACACATCAGAGCTCTCCCCTACATCAGGGAAAGCAACAGTTCTGATGAGGTCTTCTTCCAAGCAAGGTCTGGCTGTAGTAGCCCCAGTGATAGAAGACAATCCCTGATGGAGAGGGGAGGATGTTTTGAAGCATGTTGCTTGGATCAGAAGCTAGAAACTTCAAACAATCATAGAATCAGAGAACTATAGGATGGTTTGGATTGGAAGGGATCTTTAAAGGTCATCTAACCCAACCCCCCTGCACTGACCAGGGTCATCTTCAGGCAGATCACATGGCTCAGAGCCCTGTCCAACCTGACCTGGAATGTTTCCAGGGATGGGACATCTACCACCTCTATGGACAACCAGTTACAATGGTGATGTTGATGACTTTGTGCCAACATCAAGAAGCTTGATGACCTTGGTCATCAGCTGGGTGTGACACACAGAAAGGAAATTAAAAGTCTCTCTCTTGGATATAAGACTAAGGTGAGGAACAAGCAGAGCTTTCTGGAAGCAGATGCAGGAATCATGGGGCAAGGGTGGCACAACCCTATACAGATCCATGCAAAGACACATGGAGGGATGTACACGGGGGAACTGGGAGAACTAAAGAGTCATTTAGTCAAAGCAGCATTTGTGACACCAACAACATCTACAAGTGCCTCCCCTACCTGAATTACAGGCTCAAGTTCATCACCAGGAATTGTCATGGGGTTTATTTTCCAGTCTTTAGAGGAAAGGAAGTGCTATGTGCTCCAACTACTAGCACAAGCCTGTCTCTGGTGCTTCCAATGTCTACACTTCCTCTTCTCAAGGCAGAGCAGTGGTAAGTGTGTAGTACTCAACTACAAGCACTGAGCTGTGAGGTCCCCAGAGAGCTTAGTCCTGTGGTGGTTGAGGTTCCTCAACCTGTAGCAAGATTTAAAGGAAATGTTTCACAGCCCTGTGTTGAGATGGGAGATGGAAGAGGACACTGTCAACATGTCCCCTTGGTGTCTACTTCCTAGATTAACCTGAGTGTAAGCCCTTTACACCTCCACCTTTGGCAAACAAAGTCTTCTCTCATGGCAGCTTATGCTCAACTGCCACTAAAACAGCACTCAGAGGTCATCAGCCACAAAGTCTGGAGCAACCCAGCTCCTCAGAGGTCATTTCATGTTGTACATCTCCCTTTAACTCAGCTCCCAGGCCCAGATTTGAATAAGCAAGGCAGCCTAATCCTCAGCTTTCTGAGCAAATCCAGTCTAATCCAACAGGTCCACCATGTCTGATCCATCATCATCGTTCTTCCTCTCTGAGGTAGAAACCATTGACACGTTTTCTTCACCCCTGTGTCCATTTGTGACCACTGCAGTACAGTTTTTTTTCCAAGATCCCACAGATTCTGCAGAATACCTCAGGGCTGTAGTATTTTTGGCACTGCTAGATTTTGCATCTGTACACTATGCAATCAATTACAGAAAGCTCTGATCTGAATTGATATCTAACTCCCAAGCCTTCTTTCAGTGACACTATTAATAGCCTTCTGCAACGTCTTGCCTTTTGCCATGGCCTCCAGAAGTTTATCCCCTGCCGTGCTTGAGATGAGAGAGATCTCTCCCAACAGATTTGGGTGCATTAATGTTGTTCTCCACACAGTCCTCAAGCAAAGACTCCCCAGATGCTCTCAGCTCTGGTTTCCCTGCTTTGCACGCTGCTCAAACTTCATGGATGCAGCTGGAAAATGAAAGCTCAGCACCTTTTTTCTTTCTTGGAGATGAATGAGCTTTTTTTTTGGTTTGGGAGCAATGAATTTGGGGTCCACTTTTTGTTAGGAGCCATCTTCCCTACCTGGATATTTTTTCTTTAACATCTTCTGCAGCAAAGACAACCCTCTAGACATTAAGTTGCTGTTTCCAGATTATTTCTTAAAAACCCATACCACCAGCCTGAAAAGTGCCCAGGAGTTTTGTCACACTGTCCTGAGCCATTTACAGAGGGATTTACTGGCCAGAGGGCTCATCTTGGGGTGACACAGCTTGCCAAAACTCAGGTGCTTGCTTTCTTCCCTCTTTGGCTTTCACAACTCCCTATCCAGGTTGATCCTCTGTTTCATTTTGAGTCCTTCTGCATAACATCCCAGAAAGAAGAACTGTCTTTCAAGCTAGTTTTATTCCAGGCACCAAACTCTGCAAATCATTCCTATCCATCAAAGCAGGGGTTCTGTCATGACCTGGCTCTGGCCAGTCTATGTGTGTTGATTCACTTATACTCTCTCTCCAGTACCTCACATTTCTGATTTTAAACAAGATATCTCTGGCCATGCCCCATTTTCTGACCCATTTCTTCAGCTTTTTGCTGTCCCCTTTGAATATCCTGTTCAGGATATCACCTACCTGTGTTTCAATGCCCTCATTTCCTTCAAATAATTGTTGTATTTTCCTGTCAAAAGTCTCAGGAGCAAGTCAAAACCCAGAAGGAAATTCATACAAGAAACATCTCCCCATCAAGGGGATTGAAAATGCAGATTTTAAAAGTCTTCATGGTCAGGGCAATTTGCAAGGACCCAAGAGGGGCAGCTAACAGCATAAAAGAAAACCCATCTCCAGCCACTGTCTTAAAAACATCTCCCTTGGCAGGGAAAAGAAAATATTGTCTCTGAATATTCCTATTGAGCTTTTTGGGATCTAATCTCAGTTGAAGGGACTTGTCCTTCTTTCTTGCTGTTCCCCGGGGCAGGGACATTTCAGTGGCTTTGATTATTTTCAAATTATTTGCAGTGTTAGTAGATAGTCCAAACCCTTCCCTTAATTTCTGTCTCATGCTCAGAGGAGCATTTCTGGAAGCATTTAGGATCTGACAGCACAGATTTCTAGGCCTTGTTCACCAATGCCATTAAAGACATCTTGATACCGTTTCATTTTTCCTTTTTTAAACCAGATTCCTTCTTTTAATGACCTTACCTATAATTTAGAACCTCATCTATTTCTTGGCTGTGATCCAGCTGCACTGTCAATGACTTATTTTTCAGTTTATTCATGTTTTAGCTTAACTTAACCCCCCTTAACCCCAGCAGTCTTCTTTCCTGGTCTACATTTCTTTGCAGTGTTTCACTTCCCTGCTCCTGATACCATCCAATGTTTCAGCTTCTTTAAAGATGTAAAACCTGAAAAAGGATTTAAATGGGGGGAAAAACAAATGAAAATGGCAAAAAGCTTTCCATCCATCTTGCTCTCTGAGTGCAGTCAGTTTCTGTGGAGGAGCTGTTGACCAAGAAGCAGTTGATGGAGAGAGATGCTCGTGCTGGTGACCATTGATGGACAGGTACATACTCCTACATTTGGAACAGAAATATATCTGGCATGGTTATGGGTTTCTCCTTCTCTGCTGAGAAAATGAAGTGCAAGAGCCTGAACTTCTGCTCTTGCTCAAGCCAGGACATATGGTGGGTGACATGATGGGCAGCAGTTCCAAGGAGATAAAGCACTTTGAGGGCCCTGTTGGGCAAGACCTTCAGAATGACACCCAGGCTGCTTCCTGTCATGTCCTACAACACTTGTCCATAAAATAAGAGATTTTCCCTTCAAATACCATTTAAAATCCACCCCCACATGCTACACAACTGCTTTTACACAAACATGTTCTTCTAGGGTTGCTTGTACCTGTCAGAGAGTCTGTGTGTATCAACTACAAGACATGGTGGAAAAATAACATCTCTACCTCCCCAATCCTCACCAAGAATGAGATCCCAAAGGAGTGGACAAAGAAATACAAAGAAAAAAAGTAATGATTTTATTTTTCCAAGCTCTTTGGCACAGGTCCATGTGTATGTGCCCATGAGAATGGCCTCTGAGCAATCATGGGTGCTCCTGAAGCTCCAAGAAGAGTAGCAATGACACATTTCCAGACTCAGAAGGTCTCCAAGACTCTGTCCTGAGTCTGGTACTGTTCCATATTCTCATAATGACTCGGAGGATGGCATAGAGAATAGATTTGTGTAATTTGTGGCTGGCAGAAGATGAGGAGGGGGTCACAAGCAATGTGTGGGACAAGACTGGAATTCAAAATGATCCTCATCTGTTAAAGGCAGGGTCTGAAATCAGCAGGATGACACCAAACAGAAGCAAAAGTGGAGATAGCAAGTATGAGAGGACAGGAGGTGGAAGAAATCCTAAGAAATGGGTGGCTTTCCAGCAGTGGGGGAGACAGGACCATGGGGTGGGAGGTGGTCACAGGCTGAACAAGAAAAATCAGCCTCATGCAAAATAGAAAACATGAGCTTTGGGACTAGTGGTGTGTGTGGTTATCACAGGAACCAATCACCCTGCACTTCTCAACTCCAGCAAGGCTTTTGCTGGCAGTTGGATCCATCTTTTTGATGGGACAACACGTGCTAAGGAAGATGACATGTTCCCAGAGGAATTTCATTAAAATAAGTGGTTTTGCATGGTGAGGGAAGGCTGAAAGAACTGGTTTTGTTTTGTTTAGGAAGCTGGCTGTGAAGAAACAAAATCAGAGCTCTCAGCTATGTAGAGAAGACAGCTCAGAAGGGGACAGTGACAGATAGCCCTCCACTGCCATGGGATGGAAGATAAAAGTCACTTGGAGTAAATGTGCCACAAGGGAGATTCAGTTAGATATGAAGAAAAATGTTGTCTGGGAAGTTAAAAAGTGGAACAGATTATAGAGGGTCTGTTTAATCCCCAGCAGTGGAATCATTCACTGAAGCAGCTGTCAAAAATGGCTCTTGCATCCTCCCCTCTCTGCTGGAGCAACAGGCTTTGTAGGTGTGGTCCATTCCCACCACGCTGTCCAGTTGGGGTTATTGAAGAACTTGGGGCTGGTGTGGACTATGTAAAGTGAGAACAACTGCCTCAAAATCAAGGAAACCACACTGGAGTCAGGGACAAAGCAAAAGGTGGATAAAATCCATGGGAATTTCCTCCTCTGGGGATAATTCTGCAGGCTGGTGGTTAGAGACTCTCATGGGAAGGAAAGGAAATGGGTTTGGAAGCCCTCCTACTGGGGAAGAGCCATAACCACCACACTAACCCAAGAAAGACAAGCAGTTTGAGACTGAACACAGGGTTGGAGGTGTGCTGAGCATGCCAACAGGGAAATTGAGCCATTTGGACTATCCTGGGAATGAAATCTAGATAAATTAACTGCCTCCTGGCTCAGCACA
>NW_008584648.1:13168-16188 GCF_000691845.1 Merops nubicus | reverse complement strand
GGCAGGTCGACTAAGCCCCAGAGAAATTCCAGATCCTAGGAGAGGTAGTAGAATGTTTTCCCATTTATATTTAACTTTCAGATCTGTGAGTGCCTCTGCCTTGTTCAACAAGCAGATGTGACCAACAGCCCCTCAGTGGCTCTTCCCTGCTTCCCAAGGCTCCAAGACAGCTGCTGAAGCTCTGTAACTACCTCCTGGCTACCACCAAGTGCTGATGTTCTGCCACCAAAGCAGCAGAACGGTGGCTGCTTTTCTAAATTTCAGCATTTCAGCATTTCAACACCCATTTGAACATTTCAGCACCCACTGGAGGTCTGTGTCCTCCTTTGCCATCCTTGCCAGAGGGCAACCTGAGCCCCTCTGCTCACTCTGCACCTTCCTTTGTCTCAACGCCATCTCTGCAGGCTCGACCTTCAGGCAGAGCACACAGCATCCCCTTGTCCACTCCTGCCAACAGCAAAATAAGCTCAGTGCCTTCAAAGACAGAGGGAAGATGAAGTTCAGCAAGCTCTCTGAGGGAGCCATGGAGGCCACTGCTTCAAACAGCCCTAAGAGCACGTCAGCATCATTGGGTCAGCAGGGGCCAGGACTCCTTTTTGGGTTACCTTTCTCACTGTAGAGAAACGAGGAGAAAATTACATTTTTTTTGATCTCTGGCACTTTCTGGGTGAGAAAAGTCCATGGGTGTTGAGTTTGAACTACCTCCAGACTAACTGTTGCTACCACAAATGGACAGTCTTTGGATCCTGCCTCCAGTGGTTTCACCCACTCTTTTCTATCCTTTAGAAAAATCACATATAACTAAGCCCCCAAACACCTTCCAGCTCTGCCTGCAAAACAAGAGCATCCAAGATAGGCCAAGAACACTTGAGCATTCATTGGTAAGAAGAGACTCACCCATTTTTAAAGGCTCATTTATCAATGCACTCTCTTCTTAACCTACCTCCTTAAACCCCTTCAATGACAGAGCATCCTGCACCCTGCTGCTAGGATCAAGAACCCAGCCATATGTCAAGCAGGATCTGTGACCCCTTTTTCTGTGATTAAGTTCATTTTTGTTCCATCCACCACTTTCTTTTTGGTGCACGCTTAACCAGTGAATAAAAAAGGCTCTTTTATATTTTCCTTTGCAAGGGCTGGAGCAGTTTTAATCATATATAATTCAACACTCGCTATGTGATTTGCATTCCCTGCTTTAAGATGAATTTGGCACTACATAAGCTCTCAATTATACTCCCCCGCCTCTGTTTTCTCTGGAAGTCACAAAATTCATTCAAACAAAAGCTAAACCCCCCTGAAGTTTTATGAAGATGAATGATGATTAAAAATCAAAGGACAGAAATCCTTCCCCTGACTTTACAAAGCCACAGGGTTCCAAGAGATGTTCTCTAGGGGCACTTTTCCAGGCAACCTTGGGTTCAAAGACAAAATTGTGTGTATGTCTGTACCAGCCCAGGTCACTGTGTCTATCCATCATCCCTTCTTCTCATGCTGACCTTTTTTTTTTTGCTTTTGACACTAGATATTAAACATGAAGGCTGCAGTTTGCAAGCCCAAAACATAGGCTGAATAAAGCAGAAATGGAGATGAAAAAAAGGAAGTTGAGGTGGAAAAGCTGGAGAAGCTTCTTGCTGGAAAGGAAGAGAAAGGGCAATGAGTGTTGATGCAATAGGTGGAATTCAGGTATGCAGTTCTCATATATATGTATTTACATATATGTAAGTATTTAAACCTGTTTGTGTATCATAGAATGCTTTGGGTTGGAAGGGACCTTTAAAACTCCTCTCATCCAACCCCCTGCAGGGAGCAGGGACATCCCCAACTAGAGCAGGTTGCTCAGAGCCCCGGCCAACCTCACCTGGGATGGTGCCAGGGATGGGGCAGTGACCACCTCTCTGGGCAACCTGGGACAGGGGCTCAGCACCCTCAGAGTAACAAATTCCTTCCTTACATCTAACCTGAATTTCCCCTCTTCTCGTTAAAAGTCCTGTCCTGTTGCAACAGACCCTAATAAAACACCACTCCCCATCTTGCTGGCAGGCCCCTGGCAGTCCTGGCAGCCCCCAGCAGGTCTCCCCAGCTGGAGCCTTCTCCTCTGGGGCTGCCCCAGCCCAACTCTCTCCTGCTGGGCTCCCAGCAGAGGGGTTCCCCCCTCGGGGCATTGCTGGGGCTCCTCTGGCCCCGCTCCAGCAGCTCCCTGGCTCTGCTGTGCTGAGGACTCCAGAGCTGCCCCAGCACTGCAGGGGGGTCTCACAGAGTGGGGCAGGATCCCCTCCCTCCACCTTCCGGCCAGAATACAGGTAAATTATATTACAGCTCCACTGCAGAGCGTTAGTTGACCCAGAGCTGATGAAGAGTTAGCCAGTCCATAGAGGAACCCAAATAAAGTGCTTGCAGTCACTCTCTGGGAACACTTCCATGCCTTCAGCAGCTGCAGGAGTCACTAGGGAGCCACACTTAGCTCTGATCCCCCCCATAGCCAAAGAGGCTGATGGGGGAGACAAACATCAGTTGGGAAGTCATGGAAGGGAAAGGGCAGGTGGTGTTGGAAGAACAAAAAGACAAGACCATGAGAACTTCGATGGAAATAAACCAAATTCCACATTAAAAAGACATTGAGGCTGTGAATGTGAGGGTTCAGAAGCTGGTGGGTGCCACGAGTCATCCAGAAGGAGCCAAAATCCACCTTTCTCATCCCAAAGCAGCACGTTGGTATAGTCTACACCAACATTGTCACATAACAACTCCAGTCTATGCATTAATTCCACTTTCCACACAGAAGTGTTTCTTATTATGTGTATCTATATTGCCCACGACATCAGAGGCTGACTGCAGGTTAGACCCAGAGGTGCTATTTTAATCATCACACTGCAGTTAAAAATCTGCCTTTGGAAGCAAAGCAAGCCTCATATTTGTACCTCGTGTAATATTCAGAGTGCTGCACGTTGCTGTGAGAAGCAGCATTGCAAGATCTAAGCAGCTTTGGCAAGTCTTTCCAAATACATCTCATAAAAGGGAGA
>NW_008584648.1:0-13137 GCF_000691845.1 Merops nubicus | reverse complement strand
GGGAAAGAGATATTTCATCCAGCTAAGTGTTGGTAATAAAAGGCATAAAACCAACATGAAGCCTGCAGAAGAGGGGAACACAGTGGAAACCAGAGAGGAAAAAAGAGAAGAAAACTTGACCATGTCCTGGGGTTGTTGCAAAACCAAGATGACCTCTAGGTTCTCCCTAGAGGTGCTGAGTGGAGGCACTGGGCAGGAGACAGGAAGAAATGGGCAGATGATGAATGATGAGAGCAGGTTGTTAAAAAACCTAGAAAATTAAGAATAAAAAAGTAGATATTTAATTATTTGCCCTAGAAGGGCTGGACATGGGAAGGGAGGTGGGAATTGTCTTGTGTTCATGTTGTTGATCCCATCTGAGCTAGGTATCTATGTTTCTGTGTTCCTAGAGGAGCCAGTTGCCCATTTTTGGGTGCTTAGTGCCATTTGAGGTGGTCCAGGGCATCTGAGACATGAGCATGTCATGGTTCCATGGGAAATCTTCACCCTTCTGGAGCAGCCACTGGAAGCCAAGTAGAGCATCAGGCACAGCAACCAGCTCAGCTGTAGGTAGAGACTGGTGTGAAATTAGAGGGGTACAGCCCTCAGAGCTTAATCCTGGTCACGTAAGATGTTTGCTGGAGGTGCACAGAAACAAAGAGATGCCAGGGAGAAATCTCAGTGCCAGGTGTCAACTGTGGCCACAGCAGGGATCATTAACTTCATTGTCTGGGGAAATGGAAAGCTGATTAAAGAGAAGACCTCTGGCTTGTGTCAGGGATTAAATAAAGCCTCTGGAGCCAGCCAGCTAGAGTGAGAGCTTGCTTACAGTGAGATGGGCTCACACAGCACAACACAGCAAAGTGTCACCTGCTGTGAACATTGGGTCCCCATGGAAGGAACCAGCATCTCAAAGTCACGAGGTCTTCACCTGAGCTAGACCAGCATTTATGGCAAGTACATGTTCCTTCCATCCTCGAGATCCCAGGAGATGGAAGGAAATTAAATAATAATAAGCTATTAAGCAAAGTTTGAACCTTCAGGCTGAACTTTCTCCTTGTGTCCGCCCTGTTTCTGTCCTGGAAATCTGTTTTCAGTCTCAGCTCAAATAACCAAAGAAGAATTTTGCTGTAAGAAATGACCTTGTAATCCAAGACAACTCGAGCCATACAAAGGTCAAGTAACTTGCTCAACAGTTTCTCTTACCTTTGTAAAGTAAGAGTTCACCCAGGAACAGGAACAGAATCCCTAAAATTAATTACTGACTGCAGTACATGTGCAATTATTTATAACACCCTTCCAATGATTATTCATAGGTTTCATACTGGCAGGGGGAGGTCATCAGGTTGCAAACAAGCCTGAAATTCAGAATTGCTCACTGAGGAAAGCTGGGGGAAGATGATTATCATGGATAATACAAGAGAAGAGCATAAGGGAAATTGATTATGAAGGGTTACCAGGAACATGTGGACTATTAAAAACTCTATTGCACATCAGTGGCTTTCAGACACTTAAATCAACAGGACCTTTAAAGAGAAATCACATTTTCTATCATCTAATCAACACAGGTAACAACATGCTTGGTTTCTCTGCCCTGCTCTCTGTTGACTTCAGTTTCCCAGTTTAGAGGAGTTTAATGTTTAATCTGATATTAAGTGTCACAAAGTCTGACTAGACCAGAGGCAGCTGAAAAAGCCAGAGGCACTAAAGCTCAGCTTCCCTCCTAACTGTCTGCATCAAGTCCAGCTAATCACAGCTCTCCTTGAATGGCATTTGTGGTTTCAATCCCCCTTTTCTTGCCCCCACGTGGCACATGGAGACTGCTCTCAGCCCCGTGCTGCTCTGCTGAAGACAACACAAACTTGTGCCAGCAACTGGCTGTGAGGACCTGATTCCTCCACCACACGAGGAGAAGCAATTCAGAGCTGTTTGGGACCTGGCCAGGGACAACAGCACCAGTTGGGACCAGTTCCTCTGCTGCCTTTCACCTTATAGAGTCATACTTCTATTTGCAAGTGCTGTTGCAGTCAGGGACCAGCTTTTCCTGCCCGTGTGTGGGGATAAAAAAATCAGGCAAAGGGCTTCAGTGCCTGCTTTTCATCTTTAAAATGTGTTTTTTCAGCTGTGGATGAGCTCAGAGGTGCCAGTCCCAAGGAATTATTAAGCTCCTGGAGTATTCCCCAATGCACCCTGCTCCATAGCAGAAAGGTCCCGATGCAGGAGACGCTTGGGAATCACCAAATGAGGTAAAGACCACGGTGCCCTTGGGAAAAGGAGGTTGCTACACCCAATTACAACCACAGAAACCAAGAGAGATGACAGCCAGGAAGGAATGGGCACGAGCCTGTGTCCAGAGCAGACCCAGCCATGAAGAGCTGGTACAATCTCAGAGGAGGATCCTGCTGGAAACACAGAACACGGGCAGCTGGGCCCCTTTAGGATGTTGGGATGAATTCAAGTTCCCTTGCTTGTGTGGCCTCATATTGGGTTGTTTTTAGCTGTTACTAAGTAAACGAGGTCAAGGAAAGGCAGCAAATTAGAGGAGGAGTTGGGCCTGTAGGAAGGAAGAGCCTGTGTTGGATGAACAGAGGGTGGATGTGGTCATGGATCAGGACAGAGCTAATAAGCATAATCTAGAAGTGGATCAGCATCAAGTTATTTGGAGCAAAAAAAACCACCCCGGGGGGAAGAAGGGAAAGGTCTGGAGCACTTGGCTGCTGCCCTATCACAGCATTACAGCCAGGACGTGCAGCCAGCCCCATTCTGCTGTGGTCAGCAAAGCAGTTGATGAAACCCATCAGTGCTGCCTGTGAGAGCGAGGCAGGGGCCTTTCAGAAAGCCAAAGGATGACATGATTCACCAGTTGAGGGGCCAAGAGGTCAGGGCTGACCTCCTCCTTCACACAGGCCAAGGGACTGCATCCACTTACAGAGGTAATGGCCCCTGTAATTTGTCTTTGGCTCAAGCTTCTTTTCCAAAGAGCCCCCATTGATTAGAAAACCTCAAGAGAGAAAGAAATCTGTTACCACCCTGGGTTGTTTGCTCCAATGGTCAATCTTGCCAAAACATGCTGCTTTTGTCTTGCTGGGTTGTATCTGGCCCAGCTTCTCCCACCTCCTGTTACAGCTTTTCCTTGGAGTTTTACTGGTTTTTTTCTCCTCCTCTTGAAAGCACTTTGATAACAGAACCACTGCACCACTCCTCCCCCTTCTGCAACAACTTCACTCCTTAAAACCCCTGTGCCTGGAAAGTCTTTGCAGAATTACCAATTGTTTCTGCAGTTCTTTAATCCATGGAGCCAATGGTTCAAAATCTGCTCTCCCAGGCACGGGGAGGGGACTTGTCCCCACTTTTTTTTGGCACCCACCCCAGCGTGGCTGCTCTGCTCCAGGGTGGAGCTTTCATTTCTGTGCCCCTAAAGGGTTTGAGTCCTCTGTCCTCTGTCTCTTCTCCCCACCAAGGTATTAGCAGGTGTAATGTACCTGTGCTGACCATCCACCATCCTCAGTATCTCCAAAAGAAACACTTCACAGGGGCTTGTAATGATAGGGTGAGGAATAATGGCTTCAAACTGGAAGAGGGGGAATTTAAATGAGAAATTAGGAAGAAGTTCTTTGTTGGGAGGGTGGTGAAACACTGAAACAAGCTGTGGGTGCTCCACATCACTGGATGAACACCGAGACCAGGTTGGATGGGGCTTGGAGCAACCTGGTCTAGTGGGAGGTGTTCCTGCTCAAGGTAAGTGGGTTGGAACTAGATGATCTTTAATGCCACTTCCATCCCAAACCATTCTAGGAAGCATTTTGACCTTTCCATGCCTTGGTTTCCCCAGCTGACTGGGGAAAGAGCTGAGATGTTCTTTTGCTGACTGCATGTTCCAGTAAGAAGGACACAATCATCTACAGGAAGCACACAGGTCAGACCTTTCCATCCCATTCTGAAGTTCATAGGGAAGATATGAGGTGGCTAACAACCAGAGGAACAAAGAGATCAACACGTTCACTCGTGGTAGATGATGAGGCAAAGAAAGGAGTGAGCTGAGTCAGAAGCCAAGTCAGAGGAGAAAGAATAAGGCAGGTCATCAATCTGACTTCAATCATACAGCAATTGCCAAAAACCATCATTACCTAGATAATCCTCTTTCTGTCCTGGTTGTGGTGATGTCCCATGACTGCTGGGAGCTCTGCTTGTAATGGACAGCCAGGAAGCTCTTCTGATAACTAGAAGTCCTACACAATAGACCCCACCCACTCCAAGCCAAGCCAGCCTTCATACTATTAACTCTAGAGGCAGGACACCTAATGTTAACTCTAAAGGTGGGGCACCTGCTGGTGATCTCCTAATTGGTTTTCACCCAAAGGTTCACCAGGCTTTGAGAGAAAACCAAGAGGAGGGTCTCTCTTGCCTGGTTGTGGGCATCAGCCGTATGTTGACCCTGATTCAAGGCTTGGGGTTTAGACCCCAGCACTTGAGACACCAAGTTTACTACCAGGTAAGTGATAGCCATAGGGTGTTGATTTCTGGCAGTTTTGGAGTAAACCTGGAGCACTCCAGAGGTGTCTACAGGTTTACCTGGCCAAGGTGATTTGTTCCTGTGACATGACATGACATGCCCAGGAGAAGATCCCAAAGCACAGTGCCATGGAAGGCACTCGGTGCTCACTGGGACACAGAGAGCCTTCGTTGTTGAAGAAGGAGCCAGTTCAGAAGTGTCTAATTAAAAAGGATGAAGCTCCTAAGTCCTTGAGAAGATTTGATCATCTCAGCCTGGCTTTGTTTTCTGGAGCTAGATCCCCTTTCTCTCAAGGTACCTCTGTGTCACTAGTGACCACAGCCACCCCCTCTAAACTGCTCATCTCATACTTTACCCAGTTCCAGTTTTCTTGCAGCTCTTGTAGGGCACTTTCAAGGACAAAATGAATGAGAACAGATTTGAGGTGGATCGAACTCCTCCCTGTGAAGCTCACCTGGGTTCAACAAGCATTGTGCCCTCGAGTCTCCTGTCTCCCACAAGTCTAGGATGATGGTTGAGGGTCATGAGCTAGACAATCTTCTTGCTCGTGTTGGTGGTTGTAACCTTAGTTGTCTTCTGGCTCTAAGTGATGAACCAGGCACCATCCCTCCCCATGCAGCCCCTCTTTAGGTTGCTTTCACAAGCTGGGATTTTTCTGTTACACTTGTGCTTCCTATTCCCAGCTCTTCCCAGTGCCATTTTTCATGGAGAAACCCCCAGTTTCATGAAATTAGAAGCTGGCACAACCACGTGAGGACAGGACTGACTCAGATGAGTGTAGTGAAGCTATGCTGATTTACCTCAGCCTGGGGGAAAGCCACAATCACTTCCCTCTCCTTCGACTGAGTAGCCACGGTGACAAGAGACTGAACAGATGACAAAATAAAACTGATCATGAATCTAGAACGTGCAGCTGGAATTTCCCCAGCGGACTCAGGATGTGAAAGATCCCAAAAAAAGGCCTGTGAAATATGAATTCGTGTAAGGACAGGGTTTGAATCACAGTTACACAACTGTAAAGCCACGGTCATTCTGTGGAAGTCAGGCTGGGGACTCTGGGTTTTTGGTGATATATTTGCCTCTTGTGTGCAAGGAAGAGACCCTGGAATAGAAGCAGCAGCTTGAGCTTGATCTGCCCTGCTTGTGTCCTCCATGGACATCAGGTTAGACATCAGGAAGAGATTCTTCACTGTGAGGGTGGTGAGATGCTGGACCAGGTCACCCAGGGGAGCTGTGGATGCTCCATCCCTGGATGTGTTCAAGACCAGGTTGGATGGAGCTTGGAGCAACCTGCTCTAGTGGGAGGTGTCCCTGCCCATGGCAAAGGGTTGGATCTAGATGATCTTGAAGGTCCCTTCTAGATGGGGCATCGAGGTTTCCTTCCTATGGACACCAAAGCAGAGGTCAAAGTAGAGCCTGATGTGTGCTGAACCCTTGATGGGGTGGGCCAGGGCCAAGACACACCAACGGGCACAGGAACGAGAGATTTCTCCTGATCTTGTAGTCTGGAAGACACATTCCTAAAATCATAAACCACTTTTGGAAAGGAGGTTCCCACATTACAGAAGGACTTTTGAACACAGAGCTCATTCTGTGGAAAACACAGCGGTGCTCAGGCTGAGGAGAAGGAGAGATGAAGCAGGAAATCAATGTTGCTTTTAGTTAATTAAGGAAAATAATGTATTGACATGGTATGTGCATGGCTGGGTAAAGGCACTGTCTCATGGGAACCCACAGAGAAGATGAGAGACCCCCTGTTAGCAGGAGAAATCCTGTTGCTCGTGCTATAGAGAGAGTGGTGAGTTTGGGGGATGAGTCCCAAATTTAGCTGCAGAGTCACTCTACAAAGCAGAATTTATTTGAAAGCCCATTTAAACCAAGAAGTGAGGGATTCCCTCAGATCATCTAACCAAATCTTCCCTCCTGCCAATGAAACAGACTCTTCCCTACATTGTACTTTGGGCAAGGCTTATTTTGAGGGGAAAAAGTTGTGCCAAATGACAATTTTCAAAAGACAACCTATTATCATTAATAACAAGTTAATCCATATATTGACAGCAGCTCCAGCCACTGAATTCATTCCTAGGCATGAAAAGGGATAGTCTAGGGTGAAAAGAAAAGATGGAAAGTGGAAATCCTCTGGAGATAACAGGACTGAAAGGCTGAGAGCCCTGGGGCTGCTGAGCTGGAGAAGAGAAGCCTCAGAGGGGATCTGAGCAGTGCTGAGCAAGAGCTCAAGGGCCCCGGGGGGCAAGAGGCTGGGGCCAGACTCTGCTCAGTGGTGCCCAGCCACAGGCCAAGGGGCAACGGGCACCAACTGGAACCCAGGAGGTGCCACCTGAGCAGGAGGAGAAACTTCTTTGGGGTGAGGGTGGAGCCTGGAGCAGCTGCCCAGAGAGGCTGTGGAGTCTCCTGCTCTGGAGAGATCCCAAACCCTCCTGGCTGTGACCCTGGGCACCCTGCTGGGGGTGAGCTGCTGGAGCAGGGGGTGGGATGAGATGATCTCCAGAGGTCCTTGCCAGCCAATGATCCCGTGATTCATTCAGCTGGTGATTGAAGGAAAACTGGAGATAGTGGGACACCGAAAGAAACAACCAGCTGTAGCATTCCTGAGGACTGGGGTTTGGCCATCCCTTGAAAGGTGTCCCCTCATGTCACCCCAACCTCATTGCCCATACCCAAACCCAAAGGCAGCACAGGGAATTGGGCAGAGGCAGTCTCTGAGCTCAGGAGATGCAGAAGCAGCAGGAGGACCCAAATGACCCCCAGTCTCCACATCAGCCTTGCTATGACACGTGGGGGACTCTGTGGCTGTTGCTACCAGTTTGCAGCAAAGCTTTTTGTCTGGGTGATTTAATCTAGTTCCTTTTCCACTTTGGGGGAGATGTCCCAGAGTAATCTCTCCAATGTCTCCAAGTAATCTCACTGCCTCCCAAACTGCTGTGGGACCAAGAACTTCTTTTTACCCACCCAAAGCTCTGGCCTTGGACGGAGCAAATGGAGATACATGGCCAAAGAGAAGATGATGGACACTTTTGCCTTTAAATTGAAAGCCCAAATGTCCCCAAACTTGGACAAATGTGGCTTCCAACCTGTGGCCGTGAGAGTCCTGCAATCTGGCTCACCTCTTCCCAGAGTTTTGCAGCTGGAGTTCATCTCCCAGCACGCACTACAGATGCAGCTCAGGATCTAAATCTCCTCCCTTTCAGCCAAAAAAGCATTTTCTCTATTGCCAAAAACTCAGCGGGTCGCCAGGAGTGTCTTTCTTGCCTCTGGTTTCATCCATATTTCCCACAGAGGGGAAACAAAACTCCAAAGGCTTTGCAACCTGCTCTGCTCAGTTAGAAGAACCTCCTGCTCCGTGGGGGTTGTTTTAAGGCTGAGGCTGCTCCTTGGCTGGTGTCTGGACTGCCCCACAGGGAGCTCTTGTCTTGTTTTTGAAGTGAGTCATATGCTGCCCGGGTGGCCTTTGGATGCTGCCTACAAAGGAGTCTTTTATCAGACTGACCACACAGGTCCACAGCTGAAATGAGGTTTGGTCATGCATATGCAGTCATGCAAATGCCTTGTAGAACCATGGCAGCATTTGGGTTGGAAGAGACCTTGAAGATCATCAAGTCCAACTGTTAACCTAGCACTGCCAAGTCCACCACGAAACCCTGTCTCTCAGCATCACATCTACACAGCTTTGAAATCCCTCCAGGCATGGGGGAAACCTGGGCCAGGTCTTCACAACCCTGGAAGATAAGAAATTGTTCTTCAGCTCCAACCTCAACCTCCCCTGGGGCAACTTGAGGCTGTTTCCTCTTGTCCTGTCCCTTGGGAGCAGAGCCCGACCCCCCCCTGGCTCCAGGCTCCTGTCAGGAGCTGTGCAGAGCCAGAAGGTCTCCCCTGAGCCTCCTTTGCTCCAGGCTCAGCACCCCCAGCTCCCTCAGCTGCTCCTCACCAGATAATCCAGCCCATGAAATGTGGTGGAAGCAAAACAGCCCCTGGGGCATTCAGGGCTCCAGTGTCTGGTCACACACCTCACCCAGATGCAATTTGTTTACCAAAACCCTGGTAGGTTGGGAGGATGTTTCTGTCAATCCTTTCTCCTGCAGGCAAACTTGGGTTTGAGGTGACTGAGATCCAAGTGGGGAGAACTTTTGGGTTTACAAGGGCGAGAGAAGGCTGAAAAATTTACCAGAGTCTGGGCAGTTTTGAAAGCTTCTGTCTGGGCTTATAGAAAACTGTGAGGTCCTGTGCCTGGGTTGGGGCAATTGTCAGTAGCAGCACAGGCTGGGGGATGGAGGGAGTTGGGACAGCCATGAGGAGAAGGACTTCAGGGTGCTGGGAGGTGAAAAGTTTGACACAAGATGGAAATTTGAACTTGCAGCCCAAGAAAGCCCCCAGCAGCCTGGGCTTCCCCCCCAGCAGCGTGGGCACAGGGCAGGGAGGGGATCCTGCCCCTCTGCCAGCTCTGGGAGACCCCCCTGCAGTGCTGGGGCAGCTCTGGAGTCCTCAGCACAGCAGAGCCAGGGAGCTGCTGGAGCGGGGCCAGAGGAGCCCCAGCAATGCCCCGAGGGGGGAACCCCTCTGCTGGGAGCCCAGCAGGAGAGAGTTGGGCTGGGGCAGCCCCAGAGGAGAAGGCTCCAGCTGGGGAGACCAGCTGGGGGCTGCCAGGACTGCCAGGGGCCTGCCAGAAAGCTGGGGGGGGACTTTTGAGCAGGGTCTGTTGGGACAGGACAAGGGGGGATGGTTTTAAATTAAAATAGGGAGATTCAGACTAGAGAGGAGGAAGAAATGTTTGACACTGAGGGTGGTGAGCCCCTGTCCCAGGTTGCCCAGAGAGGTGGTCACTGCCCCATCCCTGGAACCATCCCAGGTGAGGTTGGCCGGGGCTCTGAGCACCCTGCTCTAGCTGGGGATGTCCCTGCTCCCTGCAGGGGGTGGGACCAGATGACCTTTCAAGGTCCCTTCCAACCCAAAACACTGCATGATTCTATGATTTTAGGTAGCCCAGAGCAGACTTAGGGAAAGGTCCATGTCGAGACAAACCATCCTGCAATCACTAGCCAAGAGTTGCTCGACAGAAAGGAAAATCCCCTTTTTCCCAAGAGATCCCTGGTTCTCCTCTGCTCCCTGGCTCACATGCAAAAAGCCAGGTAGAGAGAAAGGCCCTTAGCTGGAGAATTCAGCAAAGCAGAGCTTCCTGAGAGCTGCTTTCTGCTCCCTTCCCCCATTGGTCATGTACACTTAGTAAATACACTTTTAACACCATTGTTGTTTGAAAGAAGCAGTGGTGGATGAATCATCTGATGCAAATGGGAGAGCTGAGGGAATACATGCATTTTCATTAGCCTAACTTCTCCTCCAGTCCTATGTATTAGCGTGGAATTAACCCATTAATTCTATTGATTTCTATTAATATGTGCATTCCATCAGTGCTGGAATCCCTGTGGACTCCTCTCCAGCCATCTATTGGAACTTGTTTAATCAACATCTCAAAACTAATCGAGGCAACTGTTTGGGTCATGAAGTAAAGGAGAAAATTGTTTCTCATTGAGAGTATGGGAGGAATCTGAGGAGGCAGGAGATGATTATTCTGCTGGAACAGGGCCAGGATGCCAGAGATCGCTCTGCTGATGTTGCCAAAAGTGCCTTGGGGGTTGTTATAAGCACAGCTGATGGAGGCAAGAGTAGGTCAGAGAATCAGAGAATCATTTAGGTTGGAAAAGACCTTTAAGATCATCAAGTCCAACCATTAACCCAACTTGACCAAGCCCACTGCTAAACCATGTCCCTCAGCACCATGTCTACACAGCTTCTAAACACTTCCAGGGAAGGTGATTCAGCTACTTCCCTGGGCAGCTGCTCCTGTCCCAAAATCCAGCCAGCTCCCCACTGGTGGGAAACTTGCACCCTAATATCCACTGGGATCTTCTCAAACATCTCCTGTCTATGTGTCACAGGCATTCACCAACCTGTATCAGATCACTTTACTCTACACCCCACATTTTTCTTCACAACAGCCTCTTTGCCTTGGATTGGACGAATCTATTGGGCCATTTCTGGCCATGCTCCTCTCATTGGGTTGCCATTGATGGATGTTGTCTGAGAAGGAGTCACTCAAGGTGCTGGTGAGAAGAGGTGGTCAAAGTGCTACACCCCCCTGTAGGACAACACCACCAAACATCTCCCCACCAGTCTAGTGCAGCGACACAAAGGGATGGCATCCTCCAGAGGAGTGCAGCAATCAAGGGATGAGGAGGATCTCCAGAGACTCTCAGAGTCAAAGCAGGGTCACAAGGATGCTCTTTCATCTTCTAGCTCAAAGTCGCTCAGTTTTTATCACTGCTCAGGTAGCAGGGTGACTGCCTCTCGTAGCATTGGCTTGGAGGAGAGGATAAATGAGGCCTTTGATGTAAAATCTCAAACGACAGCAAGCACAACAAAGTTGCTCTTTAAACTGAGCTGATTCTCCAGCATCTAGCTCTGGCAGTCTCCTCCCTGGGCAGTAAGTACAGCGAGCTCACCCTCCCGTTGACTCTGCATGCTGAGACCACAGCCAGGAAATCTTTTCCCAGCACTCTTCCAGCAATATTTTGCCTCAAATTGCCTTTGCAAAAGGCTCTTTTTAGTCCCCTCCTCGGAAGCCCTGCCTCATTTTCAGCCCCAAGCTGGAGCCTTTCTCTTGCATCCTGGCTTATTTATGTAACCACCCTGTCGCAGCAGTCAGTCGTTGGCTTGATATTTTACTCCCAATTAGAAGTATGACTGTGCTCCATTAGGCTCCTCATCTCCTTTATGCTCAGCCTGACATTTGGGGAGCTATTTCATCACAGCTGATGCTCTGGGAAATGGGGCTGCCATGGTTAGCACCAGGAATGGTGTTATTGACCCCAATTTTATGAAGGCAGGAGGATGTCTGAACGTCCAGAGGGTTCTTGCTGTCTCACACCAGTGAGACCTCACCTCTCTACCTCTCTGTGAAAGTGTGGGGTTTTTTTTTCACCCCCCTAAAGCCCAGAAAGACTTTTCTGCTGAAGAATTTGGCAAGTAGTTAAGACAGAACGAAGCCCATCCTGAGAGCGAGGAGTAAGGTTGAGTTTCTCATTGGAAAGCCTCCTGGCATGTTGGTAGGCATCAAACACAACTGGGAATCCTCCAGCTTGTTCCCACTTCTGGGACAGACTGGTGGCCCAGTCCTGGGCAAGTAACTTCTCTGTTAGTTCATTCCAGGCATGATGGAGGTGGCATCATGATTTTTGTAGTATAGGAAGCTGTGAAGTCCCCATCCAGGTCACCACCTCTCTCTACAGCACAGAGAGATACAGTCCCTGCCATGAAGACCTTCAGATCTTCCAAACCAAAGCAGAAATCCCTGGCCATAGCAAAAAGGTTCATTTGAAAGCTGAGATTAGGACATGGGTGTTCTGAGCCACAGCTCACAGCTACAAACCACTCCTGTCTCACCCTTGCCACAGAGATCTGGCTGGCTCTGCTGTTGCTTTTCTGGCAGCTCATTAAATGGTGATCATGGGAGTTTTTTGGGGGCCCATCTGCAGCAATCCCAGAGCAATATCAAGCAGAATCAATCCAGGGAAAGGGAAGCAGCAGTGAGCTGCTGTACCAACATCTGGCTGCTGAGCACCAGCAAACAAGTCCTCCACCTGCCCTACCACTTGGGTCCTTCTCTCTGACCATCAACGGGCATTTGGAGCTCTTTGAAGAGGTTCTGGATGGGCATCACCCAAACTACCACATTTCTGAGACTGCATCTGGGAGGGGGGTTATGAAAGAAGGGCCTGAACTTGCCCCTGCTGGGTCTTCAGGCAGGGACTGCTAGAGTAGGCTGAGTGGCAAATCCAGCTGGAGTTTGCAAAACAACACATCTGACTGATGCTTTTCCACTTTCTACCTGAGCAGTCGTGATGTGCAGACTCTTAAAGTTTCACACAGCAAGGAAATCTTGCCCTTTTCTCTCCCCTCTTTTCCCAGCACCACAGGAGCACCTCGGGTCAAAAAAAGGGCATTCTGGAACAGAGGAAAACAACCAGTTCTCATCCAGCTGAGGCTGTTGCTGAATTTTTTCTCTGTTTCAGTGCTAAAAAGGAGAATTCCTTGAGTTGGGGGTAGTTATTGTACTCTAAAGCCTTTCAAAAGTAATAAAAAGGAGAAGCCATTCACCCCTCAAGGTGGGGTTTTTAATGCCAAGAGACCAGGCAGGCATGGACCTGACAGGCTGAGGTGGCTTCCCCAGGAGACAGAAGAAGTCCATGGCAGAGAAGGGATAGTCCAAACTCCCCCGAGTCCCAGCCCAGCCCTTTGGCTCCAAGTTTTCACTCACTCCTGACCCAAAAAGTTCAGCTTGAGCCCTCTGCTTGTCTCCAGTTTGCCTCTGCTTTGTGGTTGCTGCTCTGCCTGCAGATAAATACCTGCTGGGAGGAGCAAGGAAGGCAGAGAGAGTCTTCCCAGTGGTGTCTGATGGCAGGACTGGGGGCAATGGGCAGCAACTGGAACACAGGAGTTTCCCCTAAACAAAGGAAAACCATATTTTGCTGTGAGGGTGACTGGACTGGAACAGGTTGTGGAGTCTCCACTTTTGTAGATGTTCAAAACCCAGCTGGACATCACCTTGGGCAACTGGCTCGAGGTGACCCTGC
>NW_008584647.1:38240-78495 GCF_000691845.1 Merops nubicus | reverse complement strand
GCGGTTTCCTCCTCGGCTGCTGCTTTTATCCTCCTCTTTTATTCCTTCCTTGTAATCCGGTGGTTTTTTGGAAGCAGATCCGCTCCTGGTTTGGTGCAGGGTCTGCCTGTGTTGCTGATACGTGGACCGAAAACACGGGGCTTGCTTGGGATTTGTGTAGGGTTTAAGGGATCCCAGGGTCAAGCTTGTTTGCCTCTTTGGTGAGTGCGAGTGGTTTGGGGGCATTTCCTTCTGTGGCACCTTGTGAATTTGTTTCCATTCCAGCATGTGCAGTTTGATGTAGGTCTGTGCAGGATTTGTGCCTGCAGTGCAGTCTTGGAAGCTGTTCCTCAGGCAGGCAGGAGATGAGCTGTGTTTGGAGGCTCACCTGTGACTCCCTGTGTCCTGAGATACCCGTGTCAGATCCAGTTTCCAGAACCCCTAATTTGACATTAGTTACACACAGGGGTTCCAGGTTTCCCAGGGCTCCTGCTGATTTGGAGCATACCTCCACGGCTGGGCACGTTCTTTGCCCTAGGAAGGTTTGTCAGCTTGTAAAAGCTCCTCTGTTGGAGACAGGACGTGAGGCTGGACAGGCTGCCAGCCTGGTGGGATGTGGATTTAAAGGCTCTTTTATACATTCCTTCTCTAAACGGGTTTTGGTACCGCAATTTTTTTCCATGGGTCTTAAATCTCCATCAGAAACTCAGAGCTTTGCCCTGTCAACGTGTGCTGATGGGTGACGTGTTTCTTGTTTTGGAAGCTGTTAGAGCTTGTGAGGGAAGTGTGCTCATGCAGGGAGATGGAGTCTGGATTTTCATCCAGGATGGGGAGACTGCTTCGGCTGTTGGAGGAGTGCAGCCCTCTCTCCATCCCTCCTAAAACGCTGCTGTGGCTTGATGCTGCTTTGTGGTGTTAGTGTGCAGCTTGGGCTTGAAGCTTTTCCTGAATTTTCCTGTTGGGAAGATGCTGTCGAGGATCACACAGTGCGTCTGGCTCCCTGGCAGAGGGATGGGATGGGATGGGGTGGGATATGCTGCCATGGCATGGAAGGTGATGTGCATCCAGCCCTGCTGTTCCCAGTTGGACAGGGAACTGCTCTGAGAGCTGGCAGATCTCCTGCCAGAGGAGTCCAGAGGAGGCCTGTGAAGCTGATCAGAGGGCTGGAACACCTGTCCTGTGAAGACAGTCTGAGAGGGTTGGGGTTGTTCAGCCTGGAGAAAAGAAGGCTCTGGGGAGACCCTATTGCAGCCTTTCAGTACTTAAAGGGGTTCTGCAGGAAAGATGGGGAGGGGCTTTTCACAAAGACATGCAGTGATAGGACAAGGGGTAATGGTTTCAGTAAGGAAGAAAGTAGATTTAGATTAGATGTAAGGAAGAAGTTCTTCACTGTGAAGGTGGTGAGGCACAGAAACAGGTTGCCCAGAGAAGTTGTGTTTTTCCCATCCCTAGGAGTGTTCAAGGCCGTGTTGGATGGGGCTTTGAGCAACTGGGTCTAGTGGGAGGTGTCTCTGCCCGTGGTGGGGAAGTTGGAACTGGATGATCTTTAAGGTTCCTTCAGATCTAAACTGTTCTATGATTTTTTTCTGGTTGATCTGGCCGTGCTGTCAGAGACCTGCTGGCCAAGGCTGGAGGGAAGTGAGTCAGGGTTTGCTGTTGGAAGGGATGTTTTTATTAGACTGCTTGGTGAATGCAGACTGGCTCTGGAGCATACAAGCCTGTCTACATGCAAGCAGCAAACCTCAGAGCTGAGAACTGGGAGAGAGCAGTTGTTCTGAGTTTACCTGGGCTCTTCTATTTGAGGGAAACACCTGAAAGAAAAGGGAAAAAAAAATAAAAAAAAAAGAGATACGTGACTACAGTTCAGCCTGTACACTTCATCTGGTCTAAGGAAATGCGTTTTATCTCTCTACAAATCTCTGGACTCTTGGATCCAGGAGGGAAGAGGCACACACATCCCACGTGCCAGCCTTTCCCTGGAGCTGGCTGAGCCCTTTGCAGCTTGGCTCCCAGGGAGGACTCGCTGATGCCCGAGAGCAGCCCGAGGCTGCTGGGCTCAGTCACCTCCACTCCCTTCTCTGCACGTAGCACAGGCCAAGTGCAGCGTGCACAGAAATGTGCAGAATGTCAGCTGTGCACCAGGGAGATGGAGAACACGTCATGGAGCCATAAGAAGAGGAATATGGAATTCAGTTTTTTTTTTTTATTTGCTTAGATGCTTTTCAGAAAAGCTACAAATGACCCACAGATCCTGAACCTGACGGGTTCACCCTCAATCCCCAGACTTTATTTATTTTCCTGATTAAGTTCTACAAGGGGAAATGAGCAGCCAGGCATTTTCCAGGGGTCCCTGCAGGGAGCAGTTGCCTGTCCTCACATGTGGCCATGCTCACTGGGTCAGGACCACCTTTGCCTTTGTTGAGATGCAGAGAGGACAAAGAAATGTCATCTCTGTTGTGCCTGAAACGTGCTGTCTCTGTGGGCATGCCCCACGCTCTGTACAACATGAGCATCCATCTGATGTGGTGAACATTGTGGTGAGCATCAGACAGATGAGACGAGTGCCTGGGAAGGTGCAAGAGTTTGACCTGGACTTCCTGAGGCTTTTAGAAGTCAAGGGTGGAAGGCATACACACCTGCAGCCCTGTAAAGAGGGGGATTCAGGTCCCAAATGCTTTTCCCAAAGAAAGATCCTAATAGAAATGTTAGTGGAGACCAAAGGACTCTGAGTGTAATGTGAATCTGTAGGAGGCTGGAGCCTGTCTTGCTTTTCTGAGTTAAAACCCAGGTTGACCACCATCTTATGCAGAACTAATAGTCACTTCTGTGAAAGCTCCCCTAATTTTATACTCTCCACTCTGCAAGGTTATCTGGGGCAGCCTAGGGAGGACAAGCCACAACAGCAGTGAAACCCAGGGTGGAGCTGAGCCAGGATTTGGCTGGGCACCATAAAGCTGCACAGGACAAAGTCCTGTTGGCCGTGTGTGCTGCCTGCTGTGCCCAGCAGCTCGGGCCAGATCCTGGAAGGAGCTGGCCAAACTACTGCCTGGGCTGCTGCAGGTCTGCAGGGCAGGCCCTTGGAGGGGGTGGGAGGATGGGTGTTCAGGTAGTGATTAACAACTAAATTGCTTGGAAAAAAAAATAGCCCTAGGTGTGTGGATTAGAGGCTCTCTGTAAACCTACTATGAGCTTGTGTGCTAAATACCAAAAAGTCACCTGATTGATAGCTGGGTGATTCAGAGGAAAAAAGACTCTGTACAGTTGCTTATGGGAAACTAATTTGGGGTTGGAGAAGTCTTTGTGAAGGAGATAGGAAGGTCTTAAATCTAACACTGCTGAAGAGTGTTTGTGGGCTTTGCAAAGCTTTGACTGCTCCTGCACTCCACTGTCCTGGAGTGATTGCATTTGTCTTGTCCATGTGAAGGTGCTTCTTGCACAGTGGCTTCCAAGTGCTCACTAATCCCCAAGGGATATGGCAAATTTTGCACGTAACAGTTGTTAACCCAGACATCATGTGCAAAAGTGAACCTTGTACTGTGCTGCAAGTTATTCTACAGCTGTCTTGGTGCAGCAGTTTGGAGGAAGACTTTGGGGTGGCTGTTGAGATCAGTTATTGTATGTGGAAGCCCATTGTGACAAGGACAGTGGATTATTTGGATTGTTTAGTGCTTTTGAGCTACAATCTCTCTGGGTTTTTGTGTGCAGTGCCCTCCATGACAAGAGCCTAAAAAATCTAGGAGAGATTTAATCTCTTCATAGTATCAGTTTGCACCTTTTTCTCTGCAGGATGGCATCAATGATGCCCTACCCTGGGGCACGAGGACCCTGTAGAAGGGTGTTGGACACAAGGTAGTGAGCACCTGTATCAATAATGGGGAAATCTCACCTCTGATCCAGGTGAAAGGGTTGGGGCATCCTCTGCATGGGGCAACCTGAGTGCTGTGACAGGACTAGGTCAGGGAAGATGGCTTGGGGAGAAAGTGTAGGGGGAGGTGTGCTAGAGCTGGTGGTGAAGGTGGGCTGAAGGAAAGATGTGTGTGCAAGCACAGAAGCCCTGCTTTAACTACCCTCTTCCCTTCAGCCTCTCACCTCTTCCTCTCTGCCCCTACCTGGGAGTGTCCTGGGGGAACTGTCCTTTTTTGCATGCTGGGTCAGTGCAGTGTCATTGCAAAAGGGGGCTGATAGTGGTGTCTGTAGCTGGCTGATGCTGATGGGCTGATAACTCAGCTGGGTATCTGCAGCAGAAATAAGGTGGTTGCTGTGCAGGTGGGTGGCTGGGAGGGGGTGTGTGGGCTGGGGCAGTGGGCAGAGCAGTCAGGGAGTGTGTAAGTGAGGAATAACCAGGACTTGGGAACCAGAGATCAGGGGAAAATTTTTCAGAATGAGAATAGTCAGCCATTGGAATTGTTTCCCCAGGGAAGTGCTGGATTCCTCAAGGGGACACTTAAAATTCAGCTGGAAAGGGTGGTGGGTGATCTTGGCTAGATCATGCTTTTGCCAAGAGAGATTGAACAAGATAATCCTTTAGGTTCCTTACAACCTGCTGTTCTGTGACTCTATGATTTGGGGTTGCTTCTGTTGAGCTTGGTCAACATGTTGATGTAGTGTGGAGCTGTGGAGCTGCTCTTGGTCCTAGTCCCTCGGTGCTGGTGCTAACAGGGTAGCAAGGGTCATTTGAGAAATATGCAAGATATTTCAGTTATTTCTCTTTGGATGGTGCTGGTGGCAAGTAAAAGAGATAAACAGAGGCTGCATTGAGCTGAGCTTGGCTTATTGCATCACTGGGTTTATAGGAGGGTTCAAGGTCCGACTCTGAATGTTGTTGGTGCCTGGGATAAGCCCAGCACTGGGGTGCATTCGAGCTGTTCCCAAGGTGTGCCAGGCCTTGGCAGAGGGAAGAGGGCAGGGAAAAGAAAGAGGTTCCACTTTAGTGCTCCCACTGTGTGTTCCTCCCGAGCAGTGGCCGCAGGGGGCTGATCATGGAAGAATCATGATGCAGCAAGTCCTGTTGTGCTGCTTTCTTGTGTTTTCACTGGAAAACTCTGCACTTGGCTCCTGTTAACTCCCAGGAGGTGCTCTTCTGTTGGTGGCAGCCAGGGGAAGCCCTGTGTGATGTCTCCTGTTGCAGCCTTCTGGTTGTTGAGGCTGGGAGGGGACCGTCAGGGCTGCCTGGATGTGGGACCACACAGCCTGGTGCTCTCTCCCATTCCTCATCCTCAGTTTTCAGCCAGGCTGACTCGCCCTGGCTGTGCTGGCTGGGAGGCTCTGCTTCACTGGCAGCCTGGGCAGGTGTCTGCTTGCTCCTGTTCTTGAGATATGGTCACTTTGGGCTGAGCTACCCAGGGAATAGGAAGAGCTCCTGGATGCTGACCTGAGTCATGGGTGGCTGCAATGGGAGGGCAGCTACATTGTTTTATACTGAAGTGCTGGGGTTAAACCCCCAGCTCTGAGTGGGGGTTGGCCTATGGATGATGTCCACAACCAGGCAAGAAAGACCCTCCTGTTTGGTTTTCACCCAGGGTCTGGCCAGCCTTGGGTGGGAACTGATGAGGAGATCACCACCAGGTGCCCCCACCTTCCACATGAACTTGGAGGTGGGGCAAGAAGCCACCTCTAGAAGAGCTGACTCTGATTGTAGTGAGGTTGGGAGGTCTGTGACACGGTGTGTGTATTGTGTGGAGATTGTGGTTATTGAAGGAGCTCCCTGACTCTTCATAGCAAGTGGAGTTTCCAGAACAGTGGAACAAGATCATGAGTCTCTCTCTGGGAAGCTACTATATAATTGGACTGGTTGTCTGGATGATCCATCTCCCACAGCATGGTTCATTGGCCAGCTTGCTCCTTTCTTCACATCCTTTGCAGTGAGTGAGTGCATTGACTTGTTCCTCCTCTGGTTTTCTGGCACTTTGGTGTCTGGTGTGGTAGTGGAGGGAGGATGGTGGTTGCTGATCTGCTTGTTAATGATAATATTTTATGTTGTGCAAATGGTCAGCAGAAGATCTACTCACCCTGATGGTGGTCTCTGTCTGAAGACTGGCATGGCTTCACCTTGTGTGGCTGAAGTGATCTCTTGGGTGGGAAGGATTTGAGGAATCGTGCCTCCTCTTACTCTTTTTGCTTGAGGTGGGGATGCTTGCTGGGGCTCTCCAAAATGTGCTCCACTGTTACAGATGTAGATGAAGTGTGCCACTGTGCTACCTGGCTGATGGCTCAAGAAAGAGAGAAAATGATCATCACAATCTTTCAGCAACTTCACCTACATCACCAGTGTGACTAAGATGGTGTGTGCCTGGTCAGCTTTGGGGTGGGGCTGTAGGGGCTGAGGATCCCTTTTCTGTTCAGTTTGTGTTATAGGAGGTGGGACCAAACAACCAGCTTTTGGACCTAGTGCAACAGGTCCTGAAGGTTGTAACTGTCTTCATGTCTGTAAGAAAAGCTGAGGGTGAGCCAGTTCAAGTATTGGTCTGTGTCCAGGAAATCCTGTGCAGGAGAACTTCCCTTTCAGGAAGCTGATTGAGCTGCCCCAGAGAGGTGGTGTGGCACACTGTACTTTCATCCTGGACCACCACAGGAGTCCCAAAGCTGTTGAGGACCTGGACTAGAGGGAGCAAGACTTGCAGCCCTCAGCTCATCCTGACATGGGACATCCTTTCATAGTGTGTGTTGCCAGAGAGGTGGAATTTGGTGTCTCGCCTCCATGGGAGCTTCTCAGGCAGTGGTTTGCTGTGGGAGTCACCAAGAGGTGACTGAAGGTGGGAGGTAGTTGTGCAAGAACATAGGATGTATTGGAAAGGGTCTTGCTGGGGAACCTCCCACCTCCCTCACCTGTCTTGGGCTGGATTTCCAAAATCTCAGCACTGGATTTTGACAGACAGGTGCCCTGAACGAGTGTGGCTGAAGGGCCCTAAACACCACTGTCCTCATGACCATGGTCAGGAGCATCACCGAGGGCATTGAGTGGCACCTCTGCAGTAGGCTCCTCACCCAGAGAGGGTGGTAGGGAAGTGATCTATGTAGTACATATTTTGAAAGCCTGTTTTTCCCATTGCAGTGTTTGGATAAATTGCATGGACTTGTATTGCATGAGTCTTGAGGTGGTGGTAGACACAGGGGGGATCCCAGCTGCTGAATGCTTTGCAAAACACTTTTGTAGGACATGCTTTGTGATGTGTCTTATAACACCTCCTGTGAGGCTCTATTTTGGGGCCATCTCTGACGTAATCTGTCAAGTAATGGTCTGATCTTTGACTTACTGCCGAAAGTCTGGTTGTGGATGGATGACCAGTTGCTTACCTGGCATTACCAAAGCAACGAGTTGTTGCTTTCCATGACTCATGAAAATGCACTGTAGGCTCTCCTAAGAATGGCTGAGATCATTTTTTGGCTGGGTTTAAGCATCTGGTTTCCTCAGCAAATAGCAGTGGGGGTGGAGAGAGGGGGATTTCCAAACTCATTTCTTTGTACGCGGGATCTGTTTTTTTTTTGAGCTTGCCTAATAAAATCCTTACTTCATCTGAAAAAAAAAGAAGGGGGGGAGACCTGTAACTTCCACATCTGTTTAGTTTTCATAGCATGTTTCATTTAGTTGTGTTTTGTTGTGAAAAGGGGAAGGGTATCAATGACATTGTAGAGCCATGTAATGCATTTTTCTCTTACATATGCAAGCACAGAAACATTATGGGTGGTATTTTTCCTTTAAAGCAAATCCTTCTGGGGAAGGAGAAAGAGGTGCAGAGAAAGTTCTGCAAACAAAAGCATAATTGTATCCATTTTTTTTGTTGTTGTTGGTAACATTAGCTCAAATGGGGGACTCTGATTTTGGTGATGCAGTCTTTTAGTGTCTGGTCAATGTGACTTTTAATTTTAGTTTTAAAAATATTGGTTGATTGATTTGTAGACCCTTGATTCCATTTCTGGCTTTGTCTGTGCAGTCTGAAGGGAGCAGCACTCAGATCTGTGAGAACCCAGTGCAGCAGGATGAGCATTAACCAGAGGAGAATGAGAGTGGTGGTGGGTGTATGGTAACTTCAGGTAGCAGGAGGTCCCCAAGTGTTTTGTCACCTCTGCAACACAGTTGTGGCAACCTCTGCAGCATCTTTCCCACATCTTAGCCACCTGAGAGCAGGCAGAGGGAAGGAAAGGGAAATCCTTAGCAGGCAGAAAGGTGACGGAGTCAGGAGAGCTGTGGAGTGATGGGTTTATCATTCCTGTGCTTTGCAGGTGCTGGAAGGAGCAAGGCTGAGGCTTGTAAACACCATCCCAGCGATGTCAGCCGAGTTCAGGAATTGAGTAGATGTGGCCTGACCTCTCGTGCTGTGTTCTCCCCCAGTGCTTGGCTGTGGTGAAGTTCCACAGCTGGGGCAGGCAGAAGTGTGTCTGAGCGTGCTGTGGGAGTGGGTTAGAGCTGCCCGAGGGCTGCAGGGGCAGCAGATCTGGCCTGGGAAGAGCAGGAGCACAGGAGTGTGGTGGCCCCTCGATGGGTTAGAGCTGCCTGAGGGCTGCAGGGGCAGCAGATCTGGCCTGGGAAGAGCAGGAGCACAGGAGTGTGGTGGCCCCTCGATGGGTTAGAGCTGCCTGAGGGCTGCAGGGGCAGCAGATCTGGCCTGGGAAGAGCAGGAGCACAGGAGTGTGGTGGCCCCTCGATGCGTTAGAGCTGCCCAGGGCTGCAGAGGCAGCAGATCTGGCCTGGGAAGAGCAGGAGCACAGGAGTGTGGTGGCCCCTCGATGGGTTAGAGCTGCCTGAGGGCTGCAGGGGCAGCAGATCTGGCCTGGGAAGAGCAGGAGCACAGGAGTGTGGTGGCCCCTCGATGGGTTAGAGCTGCCTGAGGGCTGCAGGGGCAGCAGATCTGGCCTGGGAGGAGCAGGAGCACAGGAGTGTGGTGGCCCCTCGATGGGTTAGAGCTGCCTGAGGGCTGCAGGGGCAGCAGATCTGGCCTGGGAGGAGCAGGAGCACAGGAGTGTGGTGGCCCCTCAGCCAGGAGTGAGCAGGAACAATGCGACTGAGCAGGTTTGTGCTCACGTCCTTGTAACCTCGAAGAGGAGATAAACCCAGAAACGTTTGCCAGCAAGAGCGACGAGAGGCTTCCTCCTTCTGCCCCAGTGTGTCCTAGGGGCTGAACAGCTGACTTGCTGTCACCTCTGGCTGGACAGCTGGTGACATCAGATCCTTCTTGCTCGAGGAGTGGCACAGTTGAGCTCAAGCTGGGGTGATGGACACTACCCCCTGGGCTTGGCTCTGGGGTTGCACCAGCTGCTGCTGCTGTGTGAGCCATGGTCCTTTCTGTTCTCCTCCTCTGAATTTCTCTGCGTCTTTGTTAGCTTTGGGCAGAGTGGGTAAAGACCACTGGTTTCTTCACAAATATAGTGTTGACCCCCTTTTTCCGTGGATCATAGAATGATTTGGAAGGGACCTTAAAGATCATCCAGTTCCAACCCCCCTGCCATGGGCAGGGACACTCAGAGTTGCTCAGAGCCCCATCCAACCTGACCTGGAACATATCCAGAGATGGGACATCCACAACTTCCCTGGACAACCTGTTCCAGTGTCTCACCACCCTAATGGGGAAGAACATCTTCTGTATCTCTAATCTAAATCTACCTTCTTCCAGTTTGAAGCCATCACCCCTTGTCCTATCACTACAAGCCATTGTAAAAAAGTCCCTTCCATCTTTCTTGGAGGCCCCCTTCAGATACTGAAAGACCACAAGGTCTCCCTGGAGCCTTCTCTTTTCCAGTGTGAACAACCCCAGCTCTCTCAGCCTGTCCTCATAGGAGAGGTGAAATATAATGTATTCAACACATTGCACAGCACACCCCAGATCCCAGTCTTCTAGATCTTAATAGTTTTCTTTCACAAAAAAAAAGGAAATAAATGTGACCTGCAGTCTTCTCCTTTTTGTGGTGCTTATGGATACTTGACTGCAGGGCCAAAGTTTGTTCCTCCTAAGTGGTGGCTGGCTGCAGCCATGTGCCTGCAGTGCCATGGTGGCTAGCACAGTGGGCTGAAGCATTGCCCCAGGGCTCAGCAGCAGCACGGGATGGGCTCTGTAAGAGCCAACAAAGGCTTTTTCAGAAGGCCAAGTCCTTGTTTACAGACTAGTTATTGCCATCAGGTATTTCTGCTGGGCAAAAGCCACCAGTGGCTGTAAATCCAGTAGTTTTGGTGAGCAGAGGATGCCAGCAGATGGGCTGGCATAGGCTGACTTCCAGGGCTCTACTTGGCCTGATGCTGGAGAAGGTAAGTGGAAGGAAAATTTGAAAAGTTCTTTTGCTGTATTATTTTGACTTATTTTTAAAGCTACTTTGCCTTCATCTCACCCCCCAATGCTTAATGCTCTTTAGACTAAGGAGGCCAGCAGCAGGGCACCTCAAAGGGATTACCTGGTTTTGAGGCAGGTGTTGCTATGAAGGTTGTTTTTTCTCATCTGTGACTTACAGCTGGGATGTTGGAAACCCCTCTGAATTAAGTCATTCCCCACCCAGAATAGTATTGGAAGAAAAGAATGCTGGATCACAGTCTTTCCTCCAAAGAACAGATAATGAACTTTAAAATGATGATTCAATTTTAAAACCAATTTTTCTATTTCTTTTTGTTTGAGCATTTCAGACTTCATGACTTACACTTCTTTTTTTTCAACTTTTGACATCTATAAATACTTCTTTTTAACAAAAAAAAAGGAAGTCTGGATTCTGATGTAATCATGTGACTCCAGGAACTGGGTACTTGTGAAAATCAGTGAATCCTGTGAGAACTGGCCATGCTCAGGGTCATCCTGTGGTCCAGTGGCTGAACTAGAAAGCACACCAAAACCTCCTACTCCTGACTCCCTTTCCAGCATTGCTTTCCCATCCCTTGGTGTCTGTCTTGTTGCAAGAGATTTAGATTGTTTGGCTTTTAGGGTTTTTCATAGTGTATGCTTTTTCTAAAATAATTTATATGGTCAAAGGTTTTTTCCTTACATGGTGAAATTTGCAGACCTGTGATCCTGAGGTTGCTCTGTGGCTTTGTGTGAGGATGGGCTCTTGTAGAAGCCTTGCATACTGGTGCACGCTTTGCTTGAAGAGACACTGGAGATGCTGGAGGGAGTGCAGCTGCTGGACCTTTCTCTGTGTGCTTGTACTTCTTTGGCTTTTCCAAGGTTAGAAAGGACCTTGCTGCTGGTGAATGAATCGGCGCTGGTGCAAATTCCAATGTCAGTTTTCAGTACTTAAGGTGGTTTATAAGAAATATGGGGATAGACTTTTTAGTAGGGCCTGTAGTGATAGGATGAGGGACTAAAAGTCTTTTAGTTTAGTTTTAAACTAAAAGAGGTGAGATGCAGGCTAGGTAGAAGGAAGAAATTTTTTTTGCAGTGAGGGTGGTGAAATGCTGGCCCAGAGAGGTGGCAGAAGCCCTGGAAACATTACAAGTTGGGTTGGATTTGGCCCTGAGCAACCTGCTCTACTTGAATATATCCCTGCTCATGGCAGGAGGGTAGGACTAGATGGCCTTGAAAAGTCCCTTCCAACCCAAACTATACTGTTCTATTCTGTACTATCTAAGCTGTGTTGGATTCCCTTCTCCCCAGACCCTTTGGCTCTTTGCATTTCCCTTTCTGGGGTGGTTGGAGTTCGGTGTTTTTTCCTGAGCTGTTTTCTGACATTCTGTTGCAGGAGGCTTGACGTGGCTGGTTGATGGAGGGGAGGCTTGCTGTCTGTCCTCTTGCCAGCCTGCTTTCTGCAGAAGTAAATGGAGAGCCCCTGCGTGTTGGACAGGATCAGGCTTGAGTGCTCAGAGAGCCACAAGTGCTCTGATAACACAAACGAGGTTCCTGTGCTGCTTGAGGCTGCTGGGACAGGAACTGGGGGACTCGCTGAGGTGCCTCGGAGCTCACTGAAGCCTAAAGCCAGGCAGATGCAAGTCCTCCTTTGCTTAGCAAAGGGTGAAAACAGCTGGAGAACGAAATGTCTTCAGAGGGCAACGCTCTCCCAACATCAGTGGGCAAGCAAAGCCAGCGTGTTTCTTCACAACGTGGGAGATATTTATCTTGTGACTAAGCATAAAAGTTAAGAGATGGAAAAGATCCTATTAGATCATCTCGTCCACCTCCCTGCTGGCGTGCAGTTTTTCTCCCTGGTGTATATTTATTAATAGGCTGTTGTGCAGACTGGAGTAGTTTACTCAGGGTACTAGGGAAGAGTAGGAGGCAGCCTGTGCAGGTGAGGGACTCTGCACATGTGTGACTCGACTTGGATGTGCACAGGTTGCTTCCAGCAAAAGGATTTTGTGGTAAAAAGGCCAAAAGCTCTGGAGTCAACATTCTTTGCATGCTTGGAGCCTTCCCTTGACTTGCTGGGACTCGGTTTGTGCAGGTGGCAACTTGTCTGTCGTTAACGTTCTAGGAATAAGCTAATTTTACTTTACGTTTATGATGGAGTAGCTGGTTTGAAAACTAATAATAATAGAGAGGAAAAAGAAAATGAGAAGCCTCTTGGTAAGCAGAGGTCAGCCAGCTAAACATCTGCAGAGCTGGCCTGGGCTCTGCTGGCCATGATCTATGACAGTGGTGTGTGAAGGCTCCCGGAGGAGGTGTCCGAAAGGTGCAGGTGGAAATGCTATTGCTATGACAAACAGATCAGTGCTGGAGTTTCAGGCCAGAGCCTGGGGACCATCAGCACCACTGCTTTGATTACTCCTCAGTAACTACAGCACGGCCTCACGCACGTGGGGGTTTTTGTCTTGTTTTGCACTCCTCAGTTTCATTTGCAGGTCAGAGCACTTGGTATCTCCCAGACTGAAATCCCCGAGTGTTGACTATAAAGGGGCAGATTCTAACCCTGACTAATTCAGGAAAGAACTAGAGCGTGTGCTCAACACACGTAGGGCTCAGGAGCAGAATCTTCATGCTCAGGCATGTGCTGAACTGCCTTCTCATTAGGATCACTCTGCTGCCTCCAAAGGTGTCTCCTGGTCAACACCAGTGTGAGATCAATATTTAGGATTACAGACCAGGACTACTCAATGGTGCAGGTGAGCAACCAAGCCTGTTCTGCCACCAATTAGATGTTTCTGCTGATGGTAGCTCTGTGTTGGGCCCGTGGGGCTGTGTGGTTTTCTGGAGGTGTTACGGGACATCTCTCGGTGGAGTGGTTGCTCTGTTCAGACCAAGCTATCCCCTTGATCTGTGGAGGGCAGCAGCTGGGTGTTTCATGGTACAGACCGTGGCCCTGGCACCAATGGTCTTTCTCTTAGCATGTTTTGTGGAAGTGACAGTACAACAGATGACATTTTCCAGGAAAATGTCCAAAACTTGTAAACGAGCTCCAAGATGGACTTCACCTCCCTTCCCTCAACCAGACATCTAGGGAAGAGGGATCAGGGCACGGTACATGCAGGAAGCAAATCTGCCTTCTTATTGTTTAATTTAGAGAAAACTTGGTCTAAAGATGTAAAAAGCAATTGCAGAAATTGTCTGGATACTGCCTCTCCTCATCAATTAGAGACATTAAGTGCTCAGCAGGGAGGATTAATTAGAAAATGGAAATCTTTCCATCGTGACAGCCTTCTGGTTTCCATTGAAATGCAGCTGAAGAACTGGAAAGGCTTCTGTATTTTGTTGTGACATGCAGGCATATGTTTCTTTCCATCCTAGAAATTAATTCTGTCTGTAACGAGGCCATGGGAATCAATATTCAGTTCAACTGTGTTTCTCCAGAGCTTTCTTCTAAAAGTAGTTGAATGTTCCCCCACTGTGCCTAATAAGTGACCTGATTTTGAGCAGCTGAACAACTGATCTTCCAGTTCAGAAGTGTTGCGTGGCTACTTGACAGCTGAGGGTTGGTCCACGGCCTCTCGAGGGTGCTGGACTTCTCTCTTCTGAAAGTCTTCAGGTCAGAGTCCCCCGAGAGGCTGCAGAGGCCCCCAGCCTTCTGCTGCCTCTGACTTTCCGTTGCACCGCACCGGGCTGGATGCCGCCGGGAGGAAATTACTCATGGCTCTGCCCCCCTTGCAGGCTGCTCCTGGCCTTGGTGAGCTGTCCTGCTCTCGGCCTTACATTCTGCAATGCCTAAGCTGGACTTCAGAGGCAATATCTGCTTTTTATTCAGTTTCCTCATCTTTTTCTCCCTCCATCAGGCTTGGGGAGTGAAGGAGAGTCAGTGCAAGAGCCATGACCTGATGTCTTGCACTGGGGGAGCAGGTCACCCTTAACCTGGTGGCTGTGGGTGGCACAGTTTGGGCAACTGGAGGTTGCTTCTCATTCTCTGGAAGGAGCTGCCTTGTGTGCACTGGAGCAAGCAACAGCCTGCAGGCTCTAGGGGTTCCTCAGAGCCACAGGTACATGAAAATTGGATGGTGAAGGGCTGGCAGGAGAGGCAGGGCAGACCAGGGAGGCTCTGAGCACTTTGAGCAGGGCACATGCTCTGCAGACTTGAAGGGTTGAGTTAGTGTACAGCTGTGTGCTGCCCAGCCTGGTTCCTGCACTCTTGATGGCTCATTTTTTATTGTGTTTAGTCACATATGAAGGCAAACGTACTTGGGTTCTTGTGATACTACCAGTCAAAAGGACAAGGAGAACAAAATCTCTCTGTGAAAGCTGACCCATGTGTTTGTTTCATAACCCCATCAACACCCCACCAATGGCACACGCAGGGCAGCAGCTTGTGGAGACAGCAGCATCCTGGGGCTATGCAGAAATGTGGTCTTTCTGCCCCAAAACACAGCACATCTTTTAATCTTCGCTTGCCACTAAACACTTGCTGAGCTCTGCTCCCTCCCCTGGTCTAATCCCAATCCAGAATGGCATGAGCAAGAAAAGGACCTTGCAGATTCTGTGGTGGCTCTTGGAGGGGCAGTAATCAGGCCCTGGTCTCTCCATGTGCTGTGGAGCTCACGCTTCTTGCCCGTGAGGAAGGAACAAAATAAGCAGGCAGCTGCTGAGAGACCAAAACGTGGTCAATTAGTCCTGAGCTTTGCAGTCGATTGGAAAGTTGAGTTGTGATCAATGAGATGGAGACGGGCTGGGGCTGGTGAGGAGGAAGCTGTGCCACGGGGACTATCGATCGCGCCGTGGGGCACGCAGCCTGGCAGGACAACTCGCAGGAGACACGGGTGGTGCCGTCCTTCTGCTCTCAGCCGTGTCACAAGTGGCAGAAACTGGGCCAGCTACAGGGTGGCATGAGCATGGGAAGTGGCACAGTGGCTTCAAAACCCTGATCCTCCCACAAGGTCGTGCTGTCCATGTCGGGGATGGGAGGGACCTCTCTGCTTTCCAGTTCAAAGCTTAGTCACTTCATGTTAACCTCCCCGTTAGAGCATGGGGAGCCAGTCATCAAGTTTGTAATGCTTTTGATGCTCAGAGGTCGAAGCTACAGAGGCAGGGCTGGTTCCTGCCCCGTGGAGAGCTGGGTGTCCCAGTCCCTGGTGCAGATGTTGGCTCTTAGGCAGGTTCTCCATTGCACAGCGTTGAATTTGCAGCTCTTTGGTGTAAAGCTTCATTCGTGGACTCTTCTGCTGCCAGATAGCAGATGGGTGCTCGGTGGGTGCTTTTCCCCCAATTGCTTTGCCCAAGAAAGATTTTGCTCTGAGACAAACGCCTTTCTGAGGGCTTAGTCATCTGAAGGCTTGAGTATTTATTCCTCCTTTTTGGTTAGTCCTTTTTCCTCCCAGGGACATAGAAGAGACAGGCCTGAAGCCTCACTTTTCCAAATATGCATTTTGGGTTTAATTCTCCCACAAAGTCGTCAGTCATTTAAGGAGAAATGTTAAAATAAGGCCATGAAAAGTTGCAGGAGGGAGAAATTGCAACACTCATCTATCTTACAGAGAGACACTTTTCCCTTGGCTGTGTTCACTTTAGGGGTAGGTACATTGGAATCAGAGAGTTTCTGTAAGAGGCTGGTGGTGTAAGTTGCATCAGGGTTTCTGTCTGCTTTATAAGGGCTCAGAAAACTATCTGAGGACAGGATTTTGCCCTGTAAAGAGGGAAATGATGCAGAACAGTGCTCTCCTCTAGCTGCAGACCTTCATCCTCAGCAGGCAGGGCTGGGTGTTGAAATAATCTTGGTTTGGCTGACTTCTGGGGAGAGGGAGGTGCTGGGTTGCAGGAGATGAGGATCCTTTAGACTCTGCCACTTCAGTTCCCTATTTAAAATTTTGCATTTAGGCACAGTGTGTGGTGGGACTGAGGTGGGTTTTGGGGTGTAACCAGGGTGGGTGCACACGGGTTGGCTGCACCAGTTGCTGGTGGAGGCAGCTCCTCTGCAGCAAGTGAGTAGAGGTGCAGTTCTGTGCCATGCAGACCTTGCTGCAAGGCAAAACCCAAACAGGTGGGGACCACGTGTGTTCACTGGAAGTATGCTTTGCTTGACTTGTCATTTAGTTGTGTTAAAAAAACACATGAACTCTGACCTGATTTGTCTGTGTTGACTGATTTTGGCTGACAGAAGAGTCCTTTCTAATTGTTCTCATTTGTTTCCTTGCTTTATGGGTTTCCAGGAACTTGAGATCTTTATGCAAAATCAAAGTTATTTTATATGCCAGTATATAATTTACGGATTATTTCACTAAATAAAGCAAGAAAAGAAACTAACTGAAGAAAATAACTTACTGGAGCATGCTGTCTGCAACATTTCATTTAGAAAGTAATTTTTTTTCCTCCTCATCTTGGCTCATCAAGTTTTGTCCCTTGAGCCCACTTGGGAGATACACCTGCAAACCTGACCTGGTTACATGCCAGTTGCATGCTCATAAATATAGAATCATTGAGGTTCGAAAAGACCTTTAAGGTTATGAAGTCCAACTGCAAATCTAACACAGCCAAGTCCACTGCTCAACTGTGTCACTAAGCACCACAGCTACACAGATGGATAGTCTTGAATGGCTACTTTTTGACTATTCCTGTGTGGCACATCCTTTGGATAACCCGAGTGGGAAATGCTATGAAATTAAGGACTTGGGAGTCTGAGTGTCAGCAAAATTTAGCTATTCTTTCTTCTAGCCCCAAAACATAGGTCTTATTTCCAGGACAGATCTATGTGTACAGGGTCAAATACTCCACAGTGTTTAGAGAAAACTATAAGGATGAGGTTGAGATGGTCTGAGGAAACCTGTAATATTTCAGCCACTCTCTCTTTGCATTTGAATCCATCTTTGCCAAGCCTGCAGGCTGTTTGACAGAGCTATCAGCGTGCATATCTCTGTACTCTCACCGTTAAAACAACCTCGTTTGCTTTGCTGTTGTTTTTAACACTACCCCAGCCCTGGCCTCTGAAGCTTTTTGAAAATAACATTTACAATAATATTTTTAACAGTTCCGTAGTATACAAAACTCCAGCGCCCTGGCAGGACTCCCGGAAACTTGCTGAAAGTTAATGTGGTCAGCTCTTAAAAAGGAGAGATTTTTTCCGCTTGACTCTTGCTTGTTAAACTCTCTGAGCCCAACATGTTGTTCCCTGCTGCTTGAAAAAACAAGGAAAGTCCCAATTTTAGCAATGCTCGTTTGAGTAGCTTTCCAGCTGAGCTACATTTCAGGGGCAACTATGGCTTATTATTATTTTTTTACAGTGGTGTGTCCCTACGCCTTCAAACCGAAGTGTTAAGTGGTGCTCAGGCAGGAATAAGTAGGTGCTGCTTTCCTTGGAAGCCTGGGGATGATGAACCACAGAGGGAGATGCCACTTGCTCCTGCTGCAGTAGTGGAAGATGTCCTGACTTGGAGGCTGTGCTTTATGTTGGATGCTGAGTCTCTGTGGGGTAACAACATCCTTTTTGGGGTAGGTGATACTGTAAATCCCATTCCAAATCAATGGCAGACTGCTGGTGAGTCCAGCTCTTAAAGCTGGACTACACTCTTCCCACTTTCCTAACTCCCATTCTATGTCCTTTCTCCCAGTAAGTCTTTTCCAGTCATTTTTGTGTCTTCTCTCATATCCAGGGAAAAAATGTTCTCCATCTTCTCCTCCCCTGCTTTTCTTTCTGCAACTTAGATGCAGCAGAGAGGCTGGAGTCATGTCTAGCTGAACAGTACATTGCTCTTGTCTCCCTTGAATTTAGTCTTGCTTAATCCCTTTCCAGCCAGGAGTATGAGGAGGAAAGGGAAGAACTGGCATGGATTTTTAAAGTGGATTAATAACCTTACTTATCACTCTCACATGGATACTCATACTCTGCACTTGGGTAGTTCTAATGTAGTTGAACCACTTTGGTTGTGGAACTCAGATCAGCTCAATCAAATCAAGACTGATTTTATTCCAGGATACAACCCTGGGATCCGAGCACTGCATCACCCCCCTGGCCCTGGGAGCTGAGCTCCTGCTCTCACTGCTTGGTTGGAGGTGTTTGTGTACGGTGAGGTTACCAGGGCAGTACTTTGTAGATTGACAGTGGAGATTGGGAGTAGATTTCCAGCAGAGGCTGGTTCTGCTAGCTGTGGGAGTGGTGGAGTGCCAAGTGGGAGCCCTGTTTCAGATTCTCACTCGTTGTGACTGCGAACGCTTGAAGGGTCTGATCAGGGAGTGGAGGAGGAGGAGGAGGAGGATGCTTTGAAGTGCATTGGAGTAGAAATAGGATTTTTCCTTTCTTTTTCCCTTTTATTTTTTCCCTTTCCCATCCCTGTTTTTAAGGGAGATAATAAAAGGACATAATTTGTACTAGAAACAGGAATTTGTCCTTCTGTAACAGGAAGCTGCTGGTATGTATTTTTGGGAAGCCACGGAAATGGCCAGTGTTTGCAGTCCAATTTGAAGGCTGGCTGTCCTCAGGATTTGAGAGATCTGCTAAAATAGAAAACCCTTTTTTCTCTAACATGTCTGTGGAGATTTCCTGCGCTATGTACAGGGGCTGGTTTTCTCCCAGGAGCTGAGCAGGGGGGTCTCAGGGGCTTGCTATGGTAGAGGTGATGGAGAAGAGCACAGGGTAGGGCTCTGCTGATGGAAAGGTCACCTGTTTTTTTCCAGGGTTCATTTGCATGGTTCCTGTAGGTGTGTGCTTTTGTAACTAGATATGGATTGTAAAGGTCTGGAAGGTCTCCAGCAAGCCATTAAAAAAGTCTGTTGCACTGATAGGAGAGTTAACTTGGGCTATCCCAGGAATTTAGGGTTAATCCAGGCTATCTGCATGTGGCCCTTGGTGCAAACTCTGCATACAGCTTAATTGCTGGAAGTGCCTCTCAATTTTGAAAGCAAAAGTAGTGAAGATTTGGGCCATTTCCTGCTCTTTTTAGATAGAAGTTTTACACTGCTTGCTTAGTGGTTTTCTGCTCTGTCTTGGTTCAGCGTTGCTGTAGAGGAAAGAGTTCCTTCTCAAGGTAGGATTTTTAGCCTTTCTAAGCCTGTTAGTTATTTTTTTTGCTCCTCTTCTTGCAAATGGACGGAGGAGAGCCCTGGGAAGCCGTGGGCTCTGAGGACAAATGGTGCTGTCCTGAGAGGAAGCTGCAGCAGCAAAAGGAACAACGCACTTGGGGGCACATGGATGTCCCCGCCTCTGCGGCTGGCTTATCGCTCTCCCTTCCTGCTCCTCTCCCTCAGAATAGGTTGGGTAAATATCCTCCTGCTTGCCAGCACCGAGGCCCCAGAGCTGCAGAAAATCCTCTTCGTCCATGCTCGCGATCGTTCCTGCTTCATTTCAGATTTGTTGTTGTGTTTAAATTGATTTGAGCGAGCTGGGAGGTTTGCACAGTGCCTTTTTCTCCTGCCTCTGTCAGCGCACGGTGTGTGACACTCCAGAGTTTGTGTCTCATTGACTCTGGGGCTGTGTTGCCTGCAGTGATTGAAGGACCTGAGTGTCTTTCTCTCTCTGTGCAAATCTGATGAAGTACTTGAGATGTTTCTCCGTTTCCTTGTGCTGTCACACAGATTTATGACCAAGAAATCTGTTATCAGTCAGCTAGAGCTGACTGGTCTTCACTGGTCGCTTCTGGCACGCTGCTCTTTAACAGGTGCCCATGTTTAGGTGGGCTGTGTCTTTGCTCAGTCTAAAATGGGGGTTTTCACTGGTAAGCAGGACTGACTCCAGCAGGCTCAAGTTTACACTCTGTTTCTCAGTGAGAAAAACCCAAACCCTTTGCTGGGCACAGAGCCTCAGCTGAATGCATCATGCCAGATAACTGAACCCACTTCTGCTTTGGTTTGGGGCAGACTAGCAGGTAGCCATGAGTAGCATGTGGCAACAGGCAGAGACCCTGGAAAGGCTGCTAGGGACATGCCTGCCATGAGGGATGTATGTGGCATACATTGCTGCCTAGACCTGTGGTGAGAGGAGAGCTGGTCCAGCCTTGGGGAACCTTGGCTGGAATTTGAAAGGCCTAAATTTAGGTTTCTGCTTGGATACAAGCTGCTTCTGGGACTGACTTTCCGTGTCCTGCTGTCATGTTGTGCCCCAAGTGAGTGTTGTCCCATAGAGGTGCTGCAAAATGTGATGCATACAAGATGGTGTTGCTTTAAGGTTTCATTAAATAATGTAAAAATACATTAAAATTATAATGTATTAAAGATGTGCTGCTCTTAACAAAAGGAGACCTGTGGCACAAGTGTAAGTTGTTTACTCCAGGGTTTGAAAACCATAAAGGTACCAGGTTTGTAGCACATTAACTATGGGGTGTCTAGAGGAGGGCAGACTCCTGGTCTCAATTCATAACTAAATGGCTCTCCTCCTCTTCCCTCCAGCCCAGGTGATGGTGGAGAAATGCTTTGTGAAGCGTGGTCCTGCTCTCTCTCTGCCCCTGTTGACATGCCAAAATTGGTGTGTAACCTCTGTGTGTGTTTCTTATTACAGGGTGGATGCTAGAGAGTGGAGGATAAGGTACAAACATCTGGGACTGGTGGAATGGAGGCCTGATGTAGCTGGAAAGATGGGTAAGAATTGAATTCCCCTGAAGCCATTAATTTTCTGCAGCCTGCTAATTTTGGTTGGATCTGCCAAGCGTGGTAGCAAAGTGGGAGACGTTGCCCAGATGGTCTGACTGAATTGCTTTCTAACTTTTTTGCCTCTCAGTGATGCCAAAATTGGGCAAATTCTTTTCTTGCTGTCAGTGTAATGTGATGGGTCATTCCCTGAGTGGGGTCTCTTCCCAAATCTGCCTTGTATTTCTGGGCAGACTATTTCTTCTCCCAAGGAAGCTTCTTGTTTCAAGCAGAGCCCGAGTATATTGCTTTTCCAATCAGTGACCTGGATTACTTGCACATTGACTTTGCAGGAGATGGATGCCTTACTGACAGCAGCACTGCTGGATTTGGGATTCAGCCAGAATTTCCTGCGTTTATGAGCATGGCAGAATATGAGAAAGCTCTTTGCAGAATGAACATTGGCCACAAAGCAATTCCAAAGTGGTCTACGAGCCATTTTGCCAGCCAGTAGCAGTTCCAGCAACTGTAGGGGTTTCTGCTCCTTTTCATGAATTTTGCTGAAAAAAGTAAGCTCAGCAGGTTGAATAGTGAGGCCAAGTTCTGCCTCATATGAGTGTCAGTGTTTGATTAACATGTGGAGCTAATTGAGATTAGGTTGTCCTGTTTCCTTCACCAGAAGGAGGACCAGAAGGTTACAGAGGAGCCTAAATTCATCTTGTGAAGTGGCTTCCTGACCTGGTAACCCAAGAAAGGAGAAGAGATCTTAGAGGAGTCCTGGTTACAGCTGAGCATTTCAATTTTATGTTTGCACTATTTCCACAAGTTCACCCAGTACTTTTCAGGGCTCATTGAAACAATGCTTAAAAAAATCAACCAACCAACCAACCAAAAAAAACCAAACACAAAACCAAAAAAACAACAAAACAAACAAAACAACAAGAAGGTGGAGGGGAACACCAGTAAATTTAGATTGTCCTTGCAAACCTGGTAGAAAAATTATTCAGAATTTGTTAGTGGTTTGAATTTAAAAAACTGAAAAATGTGAAGTCAGTGCCACACCTCTAACTGTTTGTCTTCACCCATGGAGAAAGGAGAAAAGTGGTGTTTACCCCATCCTGGCTTCACTTCTCTGATTTTTTGCTCTTTCTCTGTTACCTAGAAGAAAGATTTTGTGGGGAGAGGACTAATTTAAAGTTGAGTAAAAAAGAAAAAAAAACAAGGAAGGGAAAAGAAAGTCCAGACTTGTGTCTTCAGTGTAAAGAATGACCAATTTCAGGTTGAAATCCCTGGTGAAAAAACCCGAGATTTTTTAAAAGACATTTTCACTTCAGAGGTGAAAGCCACTCCTTTGTCAGTGCAATATTTTGTTTGTTGAAGAAGGAAGTTCCGACTTGCTCTGAGCACCAGCAGGGAATGAGCTGCTGGCTCCAGCCCAGCTCTCAGCAGACAGTCAACATGATGACTTCTTTTACAGAGAGCATGGTTGATGCAAACTGCTCAAGGTGCCTTCAGACTCTTAGCTGTAAATACGATATGGATGCACTGGGGATGCAGGGACTGGGGGAATACTGTAGTGAAAAAAGCACCCTTAGCTCTGTGACTGTTTTTGTGGGAAGCCAACCTGAATCAGGAGGAGTGTCCTGCAGATTTGCTGTTCTGCCTATGCTTGGACAGAAGGTGCCATGCGTGTCCCCTTCCCCAAACGTCATGGCTGGGAGCGTTGCTGCAATCAATGTTGCTCGTCACCAATGCCTGTGGAGGGACCACTCAGATCTTCCAGGCTGCATTCAGAAAGGATCGTGGTGTGGTCCAGAGTCTGGTCTCTGGCTTGGCTGTTGGGATGAGACAGATGAAGAGATGTGTGTCTTGATCAGTGTCACTGAGTGGTGTTTGTTACTTCAAGGATCATTGCAACAGCTTTGACGCACAGAAAATTAGGCTAAATTTTGAGGTTTTATTAGTTTCACTTCCCCTCCTCCTTTTATATGTGTTTTTTTTTCCTTCTCTGCATACTGGGATGAGGAGCAGTTTCAAGGGAAGAGCAGGGAATTTCATTGATTCCTTTCTGGTAGACCACAGAGGAGGTGTGTTGAGGTGATCTCTGAAGGTGCATTCCAGGTCTACCTTTCTTCCTAGGATCCTGTGTGTAATCTGCTTAGTGTCACAGAGTTCAGCATAGCAGTGTTCACTCCAGCACAGGTTCTAGGGAAGCTGAATGACCTTGTGCAGAGGCCACGAGATGGGAAGTGGGGACTTCTGGCATCTCTGTGGGCTGCACCTCTGACACAGCAGCCTGGTTGTGTCGTGTGGTGCAGTAGTGTTTGGCCCAGCCTTCTGCAGCCGTGGCATCCCAGTGCTGCAGGTAGGACACTCTGCTGCTGCAGGTGCAAGACAGTATCTCTGTGTGCCAGCTTGGGGCCAGTCAAAGCAGAGATCCTTGGCACTGGTGGTCTTAGGATGTGTAGACATGGTCATGACCTTTCTCTGAGTGTTTTTTCTGAAGGACCCGGACATATTTTTGCCCGATAGATCAGAGGGCTTAATTTTGATGGGAAGAGCCATTGCATACAGCACAGGTTCTCAGGACAGAATTGTTCTGGTTTTGCTTCATGCTTTGGTCTTCAGTAAATTACTTAGTCTCCTATTTAGTGTTATCGTGGGACACTTTACTCCAGATTTATACAGGTGTATTTGTACTGAAACATTTGACTCTTGGCATGGAAAAGGAAGCTGGTGAGAACAGTGGTATGGTTTGTAGGTGGAAATGGCAGTGGAAGAACTTTGTCATTTCTAGAGGGAGAGACGTGGCCATGCTGTAGGTGTGCAGTCACTGCTTCAGAAGCTGACTACATGTTTCTTGAGTAGGTCAGGTCTTAGGTATGGAGGTGAAGTGGGGTGAGATGACTGCAGGCTGGGCTGGCAAAAGGCACTGCAGCTTGAAGGAGGAGGAGGCTGGTTAGCACAGCCATGGTCTGGCCTTTTAACCCAATTTAGTGTTTTTTTAGGGGCTGTTGGAACAGAGATGTGTGCCCTAGTTGGTGGGAGGAGAAAGACTAACTCTTCTTGTCCCTATGCATACAGGGACCGATGTCCCAGACCCTGTGCCTTGTTTTCCTCATTCCTCAGTCTAAGGTGGTGGTTTTGCTCTTCACTTGCTCTTTGCGTGATGAAAAGCTATTTAAAACCCCTCAAATTCAGGCTGAATTGCAGCAGCTTATCTCATAATAAGGCCCATCAGTCTTTCTAGCTCAGGCTTTGTGATTTTCCAGCAGTGTCTGAGTTCAGAGGTGTCCTTGTCTCCTTCCACCTTTCCTGGCAGCATGCCCAATGCACCCAGGGCTCCTCTTTAGGGTCACACCAGGTGCTTTGGGCACCTGGGGAATGTGGGGCTGGGCTCACAGGGCTGTAGTTGGGACGTTGCAGCCGCCTGCAGCAACAGATTAGGAGTTCATGGGCTCTGGGCTGTGGCTTTGAGCACTGGAAGTAGCTGGGCTGGGAGGGAGAAAGAAGTCTTTATGAGCCTCCAAATAACCTTCAAAGGTATTGGAGGCAGTCAGGGGAAATAACTTGCCAGCTGTGATTCTTGCTGCATAAACATTTTTCGCCTTTCAAGTGTGCTCAAGAGAGAGGTATGGCTTGTGGGGAGAGGTAATATCTTTTATTAGACCAAACTGATAGAGGTGGAAAAAAACAAGCTGCCTTTTAGGTGCATAAACCCTTCTTCAGAAGGAACAAATTTTAGAGAGCTTTTAAGCAGGAAAAAAAGCTGGAAACATTTCCCAACGTTTAATTTAATTTTATGTTAATCCACTAAAGGAACAGGTAGCTAGTGTCTGTGGAGCAAAGGGCAGGCTTAGCAAAAAAGCTGTGGAAGTTTGTTGTGGGATGAGAGAGAGAGAAATCAGTACCTGGTACCTTTGAAGTGGTGAGGAGTTTTTGCAGGCAGATGCTGTGGGAGAAGAAGTATCGTGCCATAAACCCAAACTTCTCTATTTAAAAAAAAAAAAAATATTTCTAATGCTCAGCAGAGCTATGGGTGTACAAAATTTTCTTAAAAGTGGTCAATTTTTTTTTTTTTAAGGGTCTAGCCCCTGCTTGCAGCTCTCCTACACTAACTTTAATCAGCAAAAGCAAATGAGAAGCAGCAGGTTTGTCCAAGAGCAGCATTAGGTTAAGGGTTGGATTCAATGACTTCAAGGTCTTTTCCAACCCAGATGATTCTGGGGCAGAGATTTAGCATGCCTTCTCTTGCAGCACTCACTGCTTTTGTAGGAAAGCTCTGACTCTCACTGCTGTATTCTAGCCTCTGCCTCCTGTTTTCCCCAGGGCTGCAACTGGGAGCCACCCAGTGCAGGAGCCAGTTCAGGGCTGGGAGGCCTTTGGCAGCTGGAGCGGTCAAGGCTGGGTTAAGTTCCTCTCTGGTGCTTCCCAGGGCACATGCTTGCTCTTTGGCTAGCAGAGACTTGCTCATTTAATCTTTGCTGTGCTTGAGATCTCGTTAAGAGCTTGGGTAGCAGAGGACCGAGGTGTGTTCTCGTTGTTCCCTTCACAGCTCAGAGGGGTTTGCAAACACACCTGCCTGCGTCCCAGCCAAGCTGAGAGGCAAAGCAGCTTACCCACTTACACCTTCATTAGCCAAGAAAATGGAGGGTGGGGTGTGCTTTAGCACCCTGCTGCCACCCTTTTGGCAGCAAAAAGACACCTTCTGGGGGCTGGAGAAGCGTTTGAGGAGTGACTTCTTAGAGAGATGGTGGATGTGATGGGCACACCAGGGTCCTGTCATGTCCCACACAGCCTGAGGACACGGCTGGGTCTGTGCACCATGGGTGCTGTGGTGCCCTGAGCCTGGTGCTGGGCCTGTGCTGAGCCCCACCGCCCTGTGGTGACATGGTGAGGAGTCAGTCAGCAAGTGCTGGAGAAGCACTGAAACCTTTGTATCACTGAAAACTGGTATGCTTTGTATTATTGAACCATCACACCTCCTGCCCCAGGATCCAAGTCGCTGGCTGGGTGTGAGGAGCAGCAGCTTTTTTCCCCAACAATACCCTCTTCAGCAAACCTTCCCCCCCACCAAATGCCAACCAGTTTTAACCCAGATGTTTGCCCCATTAGCCAAGGAGGGTTGAAGGGTATGGGGTGCCCTGGCTGGACCCCCATGGGTTCTTACAAGGCCCATCAACACTATTTTGCTGGAGGAGAGGGCTATGAGGAGGATGGAGGAGGCTACCTGAACCTTTGTCTGAAAGCCACAGGGTAAACCCCACAAGGGCAAAGATTTTTGCCCATCTCCAGGCTGTCCAGCTTGGATATCTACCACAGGGCAGCCTCTGAGCAGCTCTGCTCCCCCTGTAACTGCTTCACATGCCCCTGAGCTGCTTCGCTCTAACAGAATCGGTCCATTGGGACATTGCCCAGGCTGTAGCTGGAAAAACAGCTTCTTAGCTGGGCTTTGCCACCTTCTGCTTGTGCAGGGGCGTACAGGGGACGTGTGGTGAGGGGTGTGCACGGGGGTGTGGCTGTGGAGGAGGACAACGTGTTGCAGAGCACGGGAGAGCGCTGCCGGCGGCTCTGAGCCCGTGGAATTTTACTGCGCGCGGCGCGGTCAGAGGGATGCCTGCTCTGGGAGTGGAGGGCTGGAGTGAACCACAGACATAACCCTGCTTTGCCTCCCTGCTGAGCTAAGCCAAACACCTTCTGGATCCAGAGTCCTTTTCCATTGCAAAAGTCTCTGGTAAATCTCTGGGACGAGGGTACGTCGGCGTTGTGCCACAGCTCTTTGTGTTCCTCAAGAGAAATTTCTTCTATCATTTGTGGCTTAGCCACTGGAATTTGTTTATATAAATGATGAAATTTGCCATTCAGTGCTGTTGGAAGGGTTTGGTTTTGGTGTTTGGTGAGGTACTGATCATGCAATGTTTTAGGGGTGTCACTCTTGCCTTACCCAAATGGAGGTGCAGCCCCAGTAGTGTTACCTGAGCTTTTGGTTTTCCTGGGGGTATCCAGAGGGCAGTTGAAGTAATTCATAATTACACAGCCTGGATCACAAATCTGTTAGGAGATATTTATTTGCCAGTTCACTTTTTCATGATTTTAATGCTTTCACAGACATGTTAAGAGCCTGATCACTTAGTATTATATTGGAGGTGTTTGCTTAGTTGTATGAATAAGTATTTGGGAACTGGTTGGGTCCTGTCGTTGTGGTGATCAGAATTAGTTATACATGTGATACAAAGTTTTACTAATAATAATTTTTAAAATAACTAGTTTCACTTTTTTTAGTTTCTTGCCTTCCCTTCAAGTCCATTCCTGGGTGCTAATTTCTGTCCCCTTCTGCAAGGGGATGTAGAGAGAAGGGTTGGGTTTGATCTAAATGGGTTCTCTGATCTGTTGACGATGCAATTTTACCAACAGTTGCATGAGTTACCTGAGGGGATAGCATTGGGCAGAGGGGGAGTAGGAGGCAGGAACTCTCAAAATGGGCTTTACCCCTGAGAAAAGGGCCTGTGAGATAGTATAACCATACCCTAAAACCACAGATGTTTTATTTGGTGTTGGGTGTGATAAAAATCTGTAGCTCTCAAAAGCTTCTGAAGGGTTTGGTTTTGCTTTTCACAGAGCAGTTACTGGTTCTGCTGTAAAAGCAAAATTCAGAATCGGAAATGATGTCATTTGTGGAGGGCAAGGGTTAACCATTTGTCACATAAGGCATTAATGATCTTCTGTAGCTCTTGGATGGTGCACCCTTCAGCAAAGAAGAAATGTGCTTTGAAGAAACCCCATCACCTCACAGCATCAGTTATCAGTGTGAATTTGTATGTCCCAAGCTTAAGACGTCAGCAAACAAATTCCTGCCAAGAAATCCTGCATATCAGAAGGGTCTCTCCTCACTTCCTCATGTATAATTGCTCTGCTTGACCTGCAGAGCTGTGCCCTGCCCTTGAGCCCTACGCAGGGGTGACCTTGCCAGCCCTTGGGTGGGGTTGCAGCAGCCAGCTGCCAATGAGCCTTTGCTGACTTGCAAAAGGAACGTGCTCCACTGGTGTGTCTGCTGCAGTGCACAGTAATCTGGACCTGGGAGGGTAGCTGGGCAAGTTTTCTCTTTATCAGATACAGGACAGTGCTCCAGACAGTGGCCAAATGGTTTGTGCATGTGGGTTTGGCTTACGTGGAAGTTTATCTACAGCTCTCACTAGATGGATGCACACAGCAATCTGTTTGACCACGGGTCAGTCAGAGACAGCCCTGTCTAAGTTGGAAAACAATATTTGTATCTCCCTGTGTGAATGTCTGAGTCCCTTCTTTACTTGCTATGAGGCTTATGTTAGGGTCCAAGTCAGGCTCTTGAGCTTCTAGCTCACTGGTCTCCTTCCTAGTACTGACTGGGACAGTTACTGTGCCAGTGTTTCCTTACTAATTGATCCCTTCTGCTATTAGAATCATCCAGGTTGGAAAAGACCCTTAAGACCACCACGTTCATTCTGTCCTGGTACATCTGCCCTATTTTGTACATGGCCTGAATGCTCGTGGCAGTGCATGTCTGGTGGTGTTTGCAGGTACTGAAGAAACCCCAAAAGTCCTGGGTTTCTCTTAACCTCCAAGCTATTTTTTTCCCCCTGGCTTTTTGGAGAAAAGGTGGCATTTGTCTTCACAAGCAAGATCTTGGGCAGGTACTTTTGCTTAGGTTAATGTTGTCTAGTTCCCTGGCTGAGGAAAGCAAACCCAGGGCTGTATGACATGGACCTTCAGATGGAGGCAGTGGGCTGCTGCAGTCAGGGTTGCTCTTGGTGCAGTAGATGTGAACTTTCACTAACGTGTGGGCCATGGTTGCTGTTACCCCTTGCTCACACTGCAAATGGAAATGAGAAAGTGATGTGGCCATTGAACACTGTGTGCTGCTTTGATGTTTGCTCTGCTCTTCATGAAGGAAAAAAAAAAAAGATCACTGGGAAGAGCTGTAGGAGTGAATTGGGGATGTCTAACGTAAGAAGCTGTGTGCTTCCATTTAGAATTAAATGATGAAGGGTTAAAAGGGGATGAGGTCACAGCCTGAATACCTGCAGTGATGTTTCTGTTGATAGAGGGGTCTCTAAGATGCAAGGATATCAAGATCTAGTGAGTAGGCTATGAAGCGAGCTACACTCCAACTGGAATTGAGAGAGATATTTGTTACAAGTATTCCAGATACTTGTTGGAATTAAGTACATGAGCTCTTCAAACAGAGACTTTCTGGACAGCTTTCTGTTAACAGAAGCTGCTTTGCATCATTCCAGGTCAAGATTGTGATGTAGAGGCTGCTGAATGAATTTCTGTGGCCTTTGTGTACAGCCAGGAATGCTAGATGGAGTGAAGTCCTTTCTGAATTTAATCTCCATTAATGTATTTAGCTCTGGCTGCAGGCTTGTGAGTCTTGGGCAAGAGCTCTGTCTGGGTCTTGTTTTATGGACAGGAATGTGTGGCAAAAACCAGTGCATCTCCTTCCTTCTGACAGTCCAGCTGAAAGTCCATCAGGACAGGGGCTGCCCTTTGCAGGTACTGTGTGATGCTGAGGTGGGGGGTCTTGACTTTCAGTTGAGGTTCTCCCTGGTAAATGATAAATGTCATATACCAGTGTTGCGAACCAATGGTTTCGTTTGTCACAACCAGTTAATCCAAAAATTGTGGTTTTTAAAGGAGCAGAGAAAATGAAAAGCAGATTTCCTTTGCAGGCCACATTTAAAATTGTCGATGTCGTAGTCACATGGTTCCATATTTCTTTCCACTGTATTTTGAGGGCCACAAAGATGATCCAGGGGCTGGAGCATCTCTGCTATGGGGACAGGCTGAGGGCACTGGGGTTGTTCAGCCTGGAGAGGACTCTGGGGAGACCTTATAACTGCCTTCCAGTGCCTGAAGGGAACCTACAGGAAGGCTGGAGAGGGACTTGTCACAGGAGTGTGCAGTGACAGGACAAGGGGGAATGGTTTTAAACTGAAGGAGAGCAGGTTTTGACTAGATCTTAAGAAGAAGCTCTTCAGTATGAGGCTGGCAAGACTCTGGACTAGATTTCCCAGAGAGGCTGTGGATGCCCCTCCCTGGAGGTGTTCAGGGCCAGGCTGGATGAGGCCTTGAGCGACCTGGTCTAGTTGAGAGGTGTCCCTGCCCATGGCAGGGAGGTTGAGTTTGGTGATCTCTGGGATACCTTCCAACCTAAGCCATTCTGTTTTATTACATTTCCCTGTTTTTGTCACTACATATTCAAAGTCTTGCCTTTTGAAAGGGCTTTTACTGAAGGTAACAGTATTTCTGGGAAGCTTCCCATCCTCTCTTAATCCCCTCTCAGCCTTCACAGAACTCCTCCCTCAGCGTGGGGATGTCCCCAGTGGTTGCATCACCTTCCAGAGTTGGATGCTAGAGATGGATGGTGCTGCTGGAGTTTACACAGGCAGAGGGACTGAACCTGGCTAGCAACATCACGCCTGCAGAAAACACAGTGGGATCTTTTTGGACCACAAGTGGCCATGTCTGTGGTTTTATGTTGGATCCAAGTGTATGTGACAACGTGTGGCCCCTTCGCCACACGCTCCAGCCTTGCTCAGTAATGACTCAGAGGACAATATTCTTCCCTTCTGCAACGCCCAGGATTTTTCCCCAGCTTTTCCCAACCCTAGGTTCAGGGCTCATCACACAGCCTGATGTGTGTGAGAGGCTGAAATCAGAACTTGCTGTATTTTACTAGACTCTGTTTTACTTCTAGAGACTTTTCTATGTGCTTCATCCAGCTGGTGCTATTTTTTTTCTTTCAGTGTTGATGGAAGCAGCTTCATGGAACTACCGTAAGCTGCCTCTTAGTAATGACCTATTAGTGAAGCCAACAATAACAGCACTGTCTAGACCATCTGAACACAGCTAAATTATTCCTTTGTCCCTTCATTTGCTTTCTCTTCTGACTGTTGAATTGTTTTGGGTGGTCCATGTTGACCTTCGGGCTCACTATTTCTCCCTTGCTGTTTTTTTCTTCTCGTTCAGCAGTGAGCCTGCTGTACTAAGACTGAAACTCCAGGTTCCTCTCTCCCGCACGCATGCTGGAGCCAGAGCCATGTAGCAACGTTGGAGATGTATATCTGGAGGGCAGAGGGATGTGTCATCTTGTGGCTGTTTGATTTCACTTCTTATCTAGGGCAGTTGGCACTTAGCTGAATGCCTAGAATGCTCAAAACCTGCAAGTCTTAAGTCTTACAGAACTGGAAACTTGATGAGAGAATGAAGTATTCTGGTTTTAATACAACGTCTTGCCAAATGGACCAGTATACTTGAAGAATATAAACTCAGCATTCCCATGTCTATTGTAGCTCCACTGGTCATTGCTTCCTGGGAGTGCTCTTGACTTACTACTTCTGTGTGTTCCTTTGCTGTGTGTGACTATGGATATTACCTCTGCCCCCAACCTTTGGGAAATCTATATCTTTGAGACCTGTTCTATATTGGGTGGAAAGTGGTCCTTGGTTGGATGGGCTGGCAGAGTGATTGAATGAGCTTTGTCACAGGAAGCTGATTTAAAAAGCACAAAATTGGGATGTTCGTGGGAAGCAGGGGAGAAAGACATGAGTTTCCTACTAAGGGAAATAGCTGAAAATAAAGAATGAACTGAGGATGGAAGAAGAGATGCTGAGGACAAATGGACAGTGCTAATCACAATGGATTTTTATGTTCCATTTTTGCTGTCTGTGCAATCAGCATTTCTTTGTCCTGGTCTTCCATCGTACAGAAGCATTTCTGTGTGCCCTAGTGCTGGGAGAGAGCAGGTTTCATTGTACAATTCATCCTGCCAACCTAAAATACCTTAAGTGAACTTGCACAAAAGAGTGGAAGCACAAAGCTGGGCCAGAAGGTTGTTCAGGAGGAGGGACCTGCTCGTGTTGCGCAAAGTCAGTGGCTTCCACGAGGCTCCGAGTCCATCTGAGCTCTGTGGACACTTCACTGGTGTTGTGCAACTTGCAGCTGTTTTGTTCTGGAGCCGTGGCAAAGCCTGGGAAGATGTTTGCTGTGTAGTCTCACTGTTGTCCTCTCAGAAGGCTGAAGCATAGGTAGGTCCTGCCAGTGTTGGATCAGGAGAACCCGATCTCAGGCGTCCCTTGGGCATGGGATTCCTGTTGATTCCCCAACGTTTTCCCCTGGAGAGAGCCATCCATCCTGTACCTTCTGCTTGCTTGAACCAAGCCAAAGGGAGAGCGAGCAGCCTGTGACGCCCCCGGCGCTGGAGAGGCTTGTGAGTGGCATTTGGATTTAATTATCCAGTGAGCTTCAGGGCTGGTTGGAATTCCGACTGAACTGGCTGAGCTCGCTGCTTGTTTCCATGGAAGAAAGTTCTCCACCCTTCTTGGGAGTCAGCTTGGAGACCCCAAGAGCAGTAATTAGGATGGGCAAGAGGCTTAGTCTGGAAAGCATCAGTCCCTGTGCAAAGCTGTCATGGAGAGGATTGGGAAGTGTCCGTTTTGCAACCGATGATGCAAATTGTGCTTCTGCTCTGAAGTTGCTTCAGAGTGTGGTGTGGGGGTTTTTTCACTTTGTTTTGAACACTTGAGGCTTTGGTCATAGTCCCTCGGAAACTGCAGTTCTCTTGGACTAAAAACACACTGATAAAAGGAGTTTCAAAGCTACTTAAGCACATAAAAATACATTACTTCAAGGAAATAACATATTTCTGCTTGTGCTTAAGTCATGTTCTTTTACACTCCAGCAACAGAAAACAACCTTTCCTGCTCATGTAGGAAGAAGTTTTCTGTCTTAGTTTGTAGCAGTGATCACATGGGTTTGTGGTGGTTTTTTCTTTTTTTGACATGTAACGCTTGTTTTATAATTAAAGAAAAATCTCCAATGCTCATCAAAATGCTCTTTAGCATTGATTTAGTAGATGGAGGAACAAAGATGGTGAGCTGATGGCCTAAAGACAAGAAGCATTTATCTGTTTCTCTCTTTTTTTAGTTCTAGTACCTGATTGAGGAGAGCTAGAGCCCAGCTTTACGCCACTGCTTCTAAGCTGAATAAGCTGATGGGTATTTCTGAAAATAGTCTGAATTTAAGCAATTACTGAAAGTCAGTGGATGGTTCTTGCTTTGATGTCTTGGGAGAGATGCAAAAGGATCCTTCTGGCAGGGAGGTATACCTTGACTTTCTAAGGAAATACGACTTTCATTTTTAAAAAAATCTATATTTAATAGGCTCTGAAGACTGCGTTGTAAAATGTTTTGACAAATTCATGGGTGGAGAACAACTCACAACTTAGTTCTTGCTTTGAGGGCAATGTCGTATAAGCCCAGCCTTTCCTGGGCATTGGAAACCCCTTTATGTTTAAGGAGAAGACAGAAATCCATGGGAAATTTGCCTTCTTGGCTTTGTCAGTCAGTAAACAACTTGTCATAAGTTAGTTTGAATACCCTGATGTGGTGGCCAGCAGAAGCTCCATGTGGTAGGTTAGGCAGAAAGGACATCCAGGTTTTCTGTACACCCTGCAGGGTGATTTCTAGTTGTAGCCTCTCTGTGTTTGGCAGGGTTGCTCACTTCCAGCTTCCTCCTGGTGAAATTACATTGCAGTCTCTTGTGACTGCTGTGCAGATGAGTGACAAGGCAGCCTGCCCTGAAGGAATGGTGCTGAAGCAGTGCCCCTGAATGCTCATCTCTAATGGTAACAGTGATAGGAGCCACTTCAGCTCTCTTTTTGATGTCTTCAGTGATGCCATGTGCTTATTAGACATCCTAGCAAACACATGATTCAAACTATTGCTCTCAACTGCACTGTTCATCCTTGCAAGTACCCATGGGATGTGGTGGGAGCTCTCTGGGATGTGCTCTGTGGGGTTACTGGGACAGCCCTGGGGGGCTGCCAGGTCTTTCTCTTGGGAGGAGTGGAGAAAGCATCTTCCAATCCCTCCAGCTCCAGAAAACTTTGATTTGTTTTCTTATTATTACTGTCATTGCTGTGTACTCCAGCAAACCTTGCTGTCCCTCTTTGGGACAGGTAGTGCTCAATCTTATAAATTCTGGAACATCCTTTCAGGGTACTGGTGGGTTAACTGGAGATGCATCTCCTCAGAGATGCTGCTGGGCATGTCCAGGGAGGTCTGGAGGTGGGGAGCAGTGGAGAGCTGGGTGGTTTTGCTTGCAGAAGCCCAGCTCTGCCACTGCCTGTTGAGGTCCTGTTTCCCTGTGACATTACAGGTTGTGTTTTGTGTCAGTGAGTTCAGGAAACTCTTGTTGTCATCTGGCTTGGAAAAAAGAAAGGGGTGAAGGGTATTTTAGAGATTATAGCTTTGGTGGAAAATTCCTGGAGGGCAGTGTGTGTGGGGGGGTTGATTTTGTGTGTGTGTGTGTTTTTTTGTTTTTTTTTTTCTTTTAACTTTTCCCTGCCCCTTTTCCCTTCCTCTTCTACAAAAAAAACCCCTTTTTTTTCACCCTTTTTTTTTTTTTATTTTTTCCTACTAAAAAATCTGTCTGGAAAACTTTGCTTGTCCCCAGAGGTCCCTTTTAACAAACAAAAAAAAAAAAAACCAACCCCGAAATTCCCAAACCATAGAAACATTCTTGTTGCAGGATGGTTTTTTTATTGTTGTTTTTTTCCCCTGAACTAGAGCTGAAAGTGACCTTTTTCTTGAGTGTTTTCTTGTAGCATTTTGGGTTGTGCTCCCTGCCATCCCTCCAGAAAAACATCCAGATGTTTTTAGTGGTTAGGGAAATGTGGAAGGGAAGAGGAATTGCACTTTACTTTGTTATGAATGTTAATTATGTATTTATAATATGCACAGTAGATCTGCATAATATTAGATATTTATATTGATATATAGATATGTATTTCTATTATACGATAAACATAGATATACACACATTGCTCTCAGGAAAATGTAGGTATTTTCCTAATGCCTGATGTAGGCATTGGAGCTCATTTCTGAGCTCTAAACTAGAAGTGGCACTGGATTTTAAACATTTTCCTCTATTTCTGCCTTTATTTTTTTGAGATGGCTCTGGGTGCACAGCACCCACCTGAGAAATCTGTTTTTTTGTCTTCATGGCTTCAGTCCTGATACAACCCAACAAGAAGAGCAGGGGGGAAAGAGGAGATGATGTTGTATTTGAGCATGATTATCCTGGACATAGACCTCCCTGGGGAGAGAATCTCAGTATTTGAGCCCTATCCTGTCTGATTTATTATAGTTTTTGTTCTCTTTCACATCTTTGCAGACTTTGAGTGAAATCTGCAGACTGGCTTGGCATAGGGGTGGCCCCATCCCTGCAGACACTGTTCTACACAAAGTACAGTAGCTATATTTATATTTTTACAGTGATAGCTCCATGTGCCTAATATCTGCCTGGCTTGACTGCATCATGAACGTGGAGTATGGAATGGGTCCCCACACCCTGCTAGCAAGTATGCCATGCCCTAGGTCTCCATAGGGTTGTTAGTGCTTGTGGTTGGTATTTTGCAGTGTAATATCTTACAGCTGCTTTAAGAGACCACAACCATAGATGTAGAAGTGTTGAAAAGGAGGAGATTAGTTTCAGATAGGGTGGATCCATCAAAGTTCTCTAGTTACTGCAAAAACCAGGAATACCACACAGGCTCTCAGTGAGTGTGTGTCTCTCCTGTCCAGCATAGTTAAGTTTGTTACCTCTTCTGATGAGTTGCTTGCCCTTCCCCATGGTATCTCTCTGGCTTTATTTTCAAACATCACATGTGGCTCTTGAGCATCTTAATGAAGAATGAGGAAAGGAGGAGGTGAACTGTTGTAACTCCATCACCTGCTGCTTGAACTTTCTGGATCCTGAAGGGTTTCTGTCCTGTGAAGCACCACCTTATACCTCACAAACTGGATCCAGCCCCAGTGTATCTGGTCTGTGGCTCCCTCTCAAAACAAGGACCCCATGGGCAGCTGACATAGGCTATGAGCTGGAGGAGCAGTGATTACCTACAATCAGCCACTGGCTTTTCTGAGGATCTGCCTTGGCTGTGATGAGGACACCTGCATTTCCAAGACACGGTGGGCTGGGAGGGGCTGTGATGTTGTCACTGAACACCTCTCTTAGTAGGAAGGCTAGACACTCTGTCTTTTGATCCATTTGGGTTGAAAGATTGTATGTGCAGTGCTGTGTTTTGACTCTGCACTTCCAGGGGGGAGGTTGCCTTCCATGCTTCAGTTGTGTCCCCTTCTTTTGCAGATGAAGAAGAAGCTCTGAACTCTATTATGAAGGATTTGGCAGCGTTGGGCAAATGCGGGGGGCTGCTGGACAACAACAGGAATAAAAACAGTGTCCACTCCAGCAAACAGGTAAGGCACTGCTTGAGTGCATCCCAAACTCCAGCAGACCAAATGGGTGGGAGTGATGCTTTCCATGCTGGGAGAACAGAGTTTAGATGTTGGAACAGAAGTTAACAAGTGCTGCAGGAGCTCAGCACATCATAAATAACTTTTCTTTCTAAGGCATAAGCTTTAGGAACTCTTTCTGAAGAGATGAAAAGAAGCTACAGGCATCCCCATATCACAGAGGAGAAGAGTGATACCCCAAATTATTCACAAATATAGCAATAGAGCCTGAAACTGGTTTTAAATCTCAGATCCCACCCCAGGGCTCTTCTTTCTCTCCCTTAGCCCTGAAAGTAGAGGAATGTGTTACAGGCTGTGCAGCTTTCAGATTTGGATTAGTCCAATATTTTCTATTGACAGCGTTGATGAAATACAACATTTATTTTGCACATTTTACTTCAGATATTTGAAAGACAGGCTGCCAACTTTGAGCTGTAGACACCCAAGGTCTTTTGGGAGGAATAATGTCATTCTTATATAAAGCGTTTAAATATTAATTACTGGTGTTTATGCTCCTAAACCCAAACATTTTGGCCCTGTTGCACATTCAGAGTTGATTTGGTGAGCAAAAACATCGTCCCTTGAGCAACGTCAGAAATGATTCGCTGACATTGGCATAATAGCTAAAGTGGATTTGAATAGCCTGTTTGCCTATGGAACAAATATTTTGCAAACACAAATATTGTGAAGAAAGAATTCAGTTGTCAAAATAGCAAGAAAAAAAGAAGAGGAAAAATAGGGGACCTGGAAAAGCATGTGAGCAAATCCACTTGGAATTCCACTGCTAGTGCTATGGCTTACAACAGGCTTGCCATCAACTCTGCAATTGCTGAAAGCCTAGCAAGGAGGAAAACAAATTGTCATTTACTGTCGTCACGCATATTTCAATGGCACTTGTGCTACTAACAAAGAATTCTGGATGCAGAGGGGAAAAATCCTCTCCCAAATCCCTCTGGACTTCCTAGACACATGCAGACGAAAACACGTGCGCACGTAGCGTGTCTGGTTGAAAGTGTGTCCTGGCCACAGCAGCTGTCCAAGTTGAATCACTGGATTTGTGTTCAGCTCATGCTGAAGCCAGTCCAAGATGTTCACAAAACTGACAGGAGAAATTCAGAGCTGGCTCTCTGCAGCTGGAGGCAAAGCAGAAAAAGCACAACTTGGATGGCTCTGAGGGCAGCGTTTGCTGCAAGTTGCTGGGTGGGGACCATACCAAGCCATCTCCAGTTGCTTGCAGGATAGCAAAGCTTTTTAGACTTCTCTTAAATCATGTTTGTTTTCTCATAACAGGGGAAAATCCCTGCCTGTCACTTTTGAAAGCTCTTGCTGTAAATGCTGCAGACACAGAGTGAGTTGAAAATAATAGTTTTCATTGGTTAAATTCTTACCTACAGAAGCCTCATAAAGTTGAGGTCTTACAATCAAATTCATATCCACAGCCCATCCACTCTATATCTTCATTTATAAATCACCAAGAGAGTTTTGTTGTGCTCTGATACCAGCTTTAGAATTGTTGGCTGCCACTTGGCATTTAATTTTATTATATTAGACATCAGACTTCCCTCCCCAAGCACAACACTGGTGCTCAGAAGAACGTTGCCTCCTTTAGGATCTGTCTTTTTATCCGAAAGTGGCCCGGCCATAGTTGTGTGATCATTGTTGCTCAGAGCAAACAGTCAGCATCCCACTCTCCTTGTGCATCCGGGGCTGAGGAGTCAGACCAGCAGGCCCCACGAGATGAAGGGCGTTGGAGCATGTTGAATTCTTGCTTCACTAAATTGGACTAGCTGGAGCAAGTCTGGCTCACGGGACGACAGGAGTCTAGTCTGCGAGGTGGGGAGTGGCTGAAGGAGGTGGATTCAGTGGGGCCTTGGTCCATGTTTGCAGCTCAGAAACTTTTAATTGGCTTGTTTGGGTCACTTTCAGGGTTTTTTTTCCTTGTTTTTTTTAGCACAGGAATTGATGGGGGGGAAAAGATTGCTTTGGAAGTGCTGTTGGCATGCCTGTGATTTGTTGTTCGTTTGGTACTTGGTGTTCTGTTTTTTTATTTTTTTAATATCTTTTTTCTGTGGTCAGGATGGCTGGTTGGGCAGAAGGATGCACTGCACAGTCTTTCTTCTTGGAGAGGGAGAATGAGGCATATGAGACATTTAGAAGCTAAGCTTTCCTCTTGGGAATCTCGTTGTAGGTGTCTCTTACAAGGCCCTGCAGCAACATGCTCACACTGAAATACTTGGGTCTGGATGTTCAATTGTTAGATTAAAAAAAATGTATTTTTTTATTCTGTGGAAGAATGCTTTTCCAAGGCATGGGAATCCTTTAGTCAGTGTTCCAAATTTCCACTGAAAAACACTTCAGAGAATAATGTGTTGTCTAACTAGCCTGTCTCTTTGTAGCTTGCAGCAGTTCTTTGGTCCACAGAGAAATGCAACCAAAGTGGTATCTCAGCCCTGTCTCCTGGAGGGGTTCCTTAGTGCTCTCTTGACACAACTTAAAATTTGGAGCCTGACAGGGACTATTCCTGGGCCACACAAGAAAGTAGTCTGGTGATATGTGCTACGCAGTATTTCTTCCCGAAAATATTGACAGTTTTGCTTCAGATCAGCTTATGAAATGAGAATACTTTGGCAAATTGCATAAAAATCTCTTTTTTTTTTAGTTTTATTTCCTTACAAATGAGTTTAGGACTAAGGCTGAGTTTCTGGATGTCTAATGCCTCATGGTGGGAGAAGCTGGAGATGAGAACAGCAGTACTTGATGCACGGTGTGGATGAATTCCCTCCCTTAGGTTGCCCAGGCAGCTGGCAGCAGATGAGATGTCTGAGCTTGAATCTCCTGAGTCTTGGTCTAGTGTGTCAGCCACTATGTAACACTGCCTTTCTGCCTGTGAGAAAACAGGGCAGAGGGCTAGAGATGGACACCCTCTTCCTTCCACATCTGAGTCAGTCTTTAAAAGGGACCTGTTCTTTGGGAACAGAGGGATCATCCTGACACTATTCCGAGTGCATGCTCTCCACTGTTATTTCCCCGTTATTCCTTTAATCACTCCCTTATTCCTCACGCATCCTCTGCCATGGCTGGAAGGAGTCCTTTCAGCCTGTCTCCTGGACTGAACACACAAAGGAATTTGTTTATAGCAGTGGCTGTGAAGAGGGGAATGAGGAACCAGCAGAGTAAAGATCTGTGTTGTGATCACTAAGGAAAAAGATCAGTGGGATAAGAAGGGAAACCACAAAGAATTAGAAATCCCAAACAAAAGCACGGAGGAGAAAGGAGCAATTATATTAACATTTATTTTGCATCTGTCTATTTATGTGTACATCCTTTTATTTGTATAAATAGCCCTTGGTAACTGCTGGTTGGAGGCTGGCTGTCAGTGCTGCACTTGGGTCTAGTGACGAGGTGTTGGCGTGGGCCCCGTCACAGCCCCTGGCAGGCAGCAGTTCTTTGCCACCTTCATTCTGATTGCAACTTCTCCCCTGACAATAAAGTCCAATATTTGTGAGGAACGCTTTCTCATGCACAGCAAATGTCAGACTGACCTAAAAGTTGTTCTTTTAGTAAATTACCTCTGGGCTTCCTTTTTTCTCTGGCAAGTTGGATGCAGGACGAGGCGTGCTCATAACTAGAATAAAATACAGCTCGTGTTCCAAGGCTCTCTGTTTGCAGGTCTTCTAGCAGCCTAAAAGGAGCTTGGCTTTATCACCTCTGTTTTACCATTGGGGGAATATGTTGGCGGTCCATAAATATCACCCTGAAGATGGGAGTGTCTGTGAGGAGGTCTGCAGGGATTGCCCCACCTTGGGGGCAGAAGCAAGGGACCATGAGGGCAGCAGCACTGGCTGGGAAAGCCTTGGCTGTGGGTGGCAAAGACAGTGGAGTCCCAAGGATTTGGGGAAGAGGCTTTCCCTTGTGTGTGTGTGTAGCTGACTTGGGTGCTAAGAGGGTAATACCAAGGAAAAATCCATCTGGAAAAAAGCTATTCCCTGCCAGGTAGGTGGTTTTGGGTAAACATTTTGAAGCCTGTGATTGCTGCTGCTGTATAAACCAAAAATACCTGTAACAGGGAGCACTGAACCCTCTAGACATGATCTTTCTACTGGCATCTGAGCCACTCATGTGCTG
>NW_008584647.1:26086-38209 GCF_000691845.1 Merops nubicus | reverse complement strand
TGTTTCAGAGGAAAAGAGCTGTAGGGATACAAGGGGATCAGAATCTCATAGCTTCCACTCCCCCCGAGAGCATAAAGGGCAATCCCAGACAAACCCCTTTCTGTCTGGCTGCTGAAGAGCCCGGAGCCCGTGGGGGTTCTGTGTGGATGGTTCCTAATGGTGCGGGTTAGTCATCTCCTGCTGCGGCCGAGGGCCGGGGCCAGCTGTCTGGCTCCTAGCAAATGTCCCGTGGCTGAAAGCAGGGGCAGCACGGAGCTGATGCAAACAACGTGCTGCACGCTGGGGAGCTGCAGGAGTCCCCTCAGCACGGCCTTGCAGTGCTGGTTTCTCTTGGCCAAAGCCAGAAGATGAGGAGAGATCCCACCACCGCTTTGTGGCTTCGTACAGAGGAGTGACTAGAGCGGTGATCCTTGAACGCAGCACTGCTCAGCAGGGCTTCTGATTGTTTCCTCATCCAACAAGCAGAAAATGAGAGAAGTGAATATAATCCTTCTGCTTGCCCTCCAGCATACAGAAGTGGGTCTTTTTCATTGTTCCTGTTTTACCCGGGGGGGGGGGGAAACTGAGGCAAAGTCAGTCCCCAAAGTCTTGTGGGTGGGTAAGAGCAAAGCTGGAATGAGCCCCTCTTGGTGCATACTGAAAGGAAGAGGAGGCCCCTTATGATGATTTTTTTTTCCTGCCTTTCTTGACTTCAGAAGGCTTAATGCTGGAGCTGGAGGCTTTGTTCCAGGTGATTTGTGAGGCAACCATGGATTTGGATTGAAGAAACGATCTGAAGTCTCCACCTCTGTGGCCTGTCATCATGGGCAAAGGTGTCCTCTAGTTTGAAAAAAGTTGCTTTAAAAGCAACAGAAAGCCACAAAGATGGGGTCCAACCAGAACATCGTTTCTGATGGCAACTGAATTTGGGAGCAGGAGAGGACATATGATGAGGAGAGTGTTAGAAATGTTGCTCATCTAGGATTTGACAGGTGGTAGGTGCTTCAGCTCTGGGTGCCACCCTAGGGCAGGGCAAGACACGGAGGTGCGGGGCTGTCTCCTCCACTGGGTCCCTGCCAGCAGTCGGTAGCATCGAGGTGATGCAGTGAGGCTGTCCCTGTGCCATCAGACACCCTTCTCCACGGGCATGGCATTGCTCAGACCAACCAGCACCCTGCTCTGCTCTCTGGGTGTTCAGCAGCGAGGATGCTCAGCAACTTCTGCTCCCCCAAAGCCGCTTCCATTTTAGGCCTAACAGCGTGTTTCCCTGCTCTCCGTGTGTGCTTTTATTACAAACAGCAGTCAGCTCTTCAGGGATCTCTGTATAAGATCATGATTCACCTCGTTTGGAAACACTTTTTCCATTTTATTCCAATGTTTTCCTTAATCTAAACCAGGCTGCTTGCTCCAGCTCCAGGGGCCGGGCTTGGCCGAGCCCGCCGGGGTGCGTGGTCCCCAGCCAAGTGGGCAGAAGCTGTTGCCCCCTTCCTGCCAGCGCTTCCTCTGAAGCTTGGCAGTTGTGGGCTTTTTGTGCAATTAGAAGTTTTGAGGAAGGAGCTAAAAATACCTCCAAGGAAAGCCTGGAAAGATGGTGATGGGTTTGTGGCCACCGCGGTGGCTTTGCTTTTTCCTTTCTTGAAGCAGATGGCAAGAAAGAGTAAAATACCATTTGTTAGCAGGGCTGGAGGAAATGCCGGTACAAGTATCTGGGAGAAGAAATTATTCCAGAAACGAGGGGAATTGCTGTGGTATTTCCTGTCAGGGCTGTTGCTTGCTTTGTTTGGGTTGCAGCAGGGCCCGCGGGCGCCAGGCGAGACGCGGGCTCCTCAGTGCCCCACGGCCCATGGAAACGCACGTGGAGAGGGAACCTTGCTGGTTAAGATCATCTAGTTCCAACCCTTCTCCCATGGGCAGGGACACCTCCCACCAGACCAGGTTGCTCAAAGCCCCATCCAGCCTGGTCTTGAACAATTCCAGGGGTGGGGCACCCACAGCTTCTCTGGGTGACCTGTTCCAGTGTCTCACCAACCTCATCATAAAAAAATTTCTTTCTTATATCCAACCTAAATCTAGCCTTTTGCAATTTCAAACTGTTGCCTCTTGTCCTGACCTGGGAAAAAAGTCTCCCTCTGTCTTGTAAAACCCTTTTTATACGTTGGAAGTCTCCTTGGAGACTTCTTTTCCCCATGCTGGGCTTTTTCTTCACACTTGTAGGCAAAATATCCCTCACATTCGTGCCTCAGTTTCCCCTGCTTGCTCCATTGCCTGCCTCACCTTTCACACTGCTCCATGAAGCCACCTCTGAAATCCTATGCCAGAGCTCAGTGTTTAAGGCTGGTGCCTTGCAGCATGGCCTTACCCCTCTCCTCCACTGTGTTTAACACATGCCCTTCTTGGGAGTTTCGGCTCGTTCTCCTGCACCAACTAATGACCTCGTGATTGAGGGGAGAGCAAGGCTGCCATTAACCTCACTTGACATCTGATGGTGGGGAGGGTAAACAGCAGGACTTGGTTTGTGCGAGGAGTCGTTGCTGTTGTCTTCATCCCTCACAAAACTGCAGGTGTGAATAGGACCCAGCAGCCTCCACCACCCCCTCCTCTTCCACAACCAGCCCTCGAGCATTTGCAGGTCAGGGTGAGGTCCTTACGGAGGAGGTGCTGGTCCTGCCTTCCCCTCGGTCATGCATCTGAGGCACTGGGTGCAGACTGGTGTGAGATGTTGCTCCAGCACTTGGCAGTGCCCCAGAACCCCTGCGTAATCTCAAACCAGTTGCTCCAAACCAGATTTCCATGGGTGTAAAAAATCACAGCCTGCTCCAACGTTTAGGAAGTGCTTTGCATCCCCCTGGGACTTCCTAGTGCTTTGGGCACTGCCCACTCTTTTTTTTTTTTTTTTTAAAAGGAAAAAAGTATTCGTTGCTGATAGCTGATGAATTCAGCTTTAGCTGTGGGTCAAGAGCATGAGCAATAGAAAGGGAAGACTGAAAAATAAAGGCACAACCAACTTCTCAGACTATAGATAACTACATATTTATCCTTCTTCCAAGTGCTTGCGAGCTTAAGGTCTTGGTTTCTTTGAAGGAGGTGAGATGTTAGTGTGTTTTATATCAGAAAAAAAAAGAATAAAATGTAGTAAACCCATGGAGTGGGTTTTCATTGCCCTGTTGCAGCCAGTGTGTCTGTTGCTCTGCTCTGGAGCAGTGCAGGTTGGCTGGCTGGCTTCTCTTGGCTTTGGGCCACAGCACATCAGCCCTCTTGTTGATGAGGAAGAAAAGGATGCAACAGTCATGGCTCATTTTCCCCTCCCCCCCTTTTTTCTTCTCACTCTAGAGCTTTATTTGAGTGTTTTGACATTTTCCAGCCACAAGCTGTTTGTCAAAACTTATTTGTCTGGGAAATGTGTGTTGCTCAGCATAGAGAGGCAGCGTGTGTTCCGTCCCGGCTCCGCGCGGCGTTCGGGCCGGTGCTGAAAGTGAAACCTGTGTTTTGAAAGGTTTCCTGCAGCGAGGCCGGAGCTGCGTGAGCTCTTCCCATCACACGTCCTGCTCCTTTGTAAGGAGAAACCTCGAAAGTTCCTTGCCCTGATTTTTTTTCTGGCTTTAGAGAAGGGCTTTGCAGAGCTACACGCAGGGAACCCACGCTGATTGATTTACTGCCAGCATCTAGGAGGGATGGACCAGCCAGGCCCTGTTCAGAGAAGCACATGCAAATAAAAATTGACATAAAAGAGCCTCTCTCTTTTTTCTTTCTCTAACGGAGATAATCCAGGGTGACTATCCCATCCATATTTGTCTCTTGAGAATGATTTTGACCTTCAAGACTTGGTTTGGTCTGGTCCTCCCTTTTACTTTTGAATTTTGGGCTGGTTTCGAGTTAGTGGAGTTGGTATTTGTATGAGTTGAGCCTGGTTCTAGAAGCAAATCTGGCGTTTTTCCAAACATTGTGGGTCTGGAGGATGGGCTGTAGACAGCGAGGTGATCTAAGGGCCTGTTGAGCCCAGGCCTGTAACACTTCTGGAGTGCCCCATTTGGTGACTGTCCCAGCAGTGGTTCTTTCCAGCCCTTCCAGAAGCACAGAAAATGCCACAAGCAGAGATAAAAAAGATGTGTTTTGGATGATCCAACGTATTTACCCTGAATCTGCTGGGGTTTTTTCTTGAGCTTTTCAACGAACTGCCTCCAGCCTTAACTTCCTGAACTTCAGTGGGTGTTTGCAGAACTCGAGGAGCTGTATAGTTTAAAAATAAACCTAAAGATGCCTGTCCAGCTCATTTTCCTCATTAGAGACAAAGCTGTTTCACTGGGGCTCTGCTTTTTCTCCAGGAGGATGGAAAGTGTGCCTTCACATGCTGGCAGCCCAGGGTTGGAGATAAGGGCCTTGGCCAGGAAGGGCTGTCACCCACCCTTTCGGGGCTTGTCCCTGGGAGATGCGGGCAGCTCGGCACTGAGCCCTCCCTGGTGTTACACCTTGGGTGGAGGGGGCCAGCACTTTTTTCTCCATGGGAAGAAAACTATTATTTGAGGAGGCTTGTGTGCACTAGCGGGGGCATAGCCCTGGTTAATTGGTGTGACTGAACCCAGTCTGGGAAGTAAAGAGGGATTTGGCCTGCCTTGGAGACCATAGGAGAATCCTGGAATGAGCCAAGGGATGCCAGAGGGATGCTTAGCTCAGGCTCAGCCTGAGAAGCTGAAAGAATGAAAAGGCTCCTTGTGGTCTTGATTGCTGCTAAATATGCACAAACAGAGGATGGGGGAAATGGCTTTTGCTAGTCCCTGCAGAGTTGTGTGCCCAGTCTGCCTGGGACTCTGCTGGCTCTTCTTTGGGCACATTCACTGCTATCTGGAGGTGAGCAGCAGGTCAGTTCAGTGTTGGTGTTTACTCTATATAGTGTAGTGATTCCTGATATACTTTGCATTATGTAGGTCCTGACAAAATAACAGCCAGCTGTATGACCACCCCAGCACTGCTGGCTTTTAAAATCCAAGGTCTCATTTCCACTTCCATTACAGGATGCTTGCTTTTACTTATTTTTTTGATCCAGATATTTCTGTGTTCTGTTAAACATTGTCTGAGCTTTGCTTTTTGGGTTTCCAACAGAAAAGTACTGGGGTAAAACCATGGGAAATGCTGAAGGTGGATGAACATCAGACACGTAACATGTTTGCCTCTTTGATAATGGTGCCTTGTTCCCAGCTGAGTTCAGAGCTTTCACATTTTTCCATTTTTATCAATGCATTTTATTAAAAATAAGAGTTACAGAGATGACTTGAGTGTCTTCATGTTTACAGAAGACCTTATTTTTTGGCAAGCACATTTCTCAGCAATGTGGAGTTTCCCCAAAGCCCATGAGCCCAGCAGGCAGCTTGGCCCTCAACAGACCAGATGCCCACTGGAGTTCAGGGAGTCTCCCTGAAAACTCCTGTCAGCTTTGGGTCTGCAAGTCAGCCTGGGATGCAGTTTGGGACCTAACCACTTTTCTGCTTTTTCTTTCAGCAGCGAAATGTCAGGATCAAGTTTGAATATGAAGGAGAGAAAAGGTATGTACCCAACCCAGTCCCCTGCAAGCACAGGGACAAATTACCTTTTTTTCCCCAATGTTGTCCTGCTGACTTCAGGCAGCTGCAGATGAGCTCACAGCAGGATTCATTCCCTGCAAATCAACTACAGGCAAGAGCCTTGCCTCATCATCCCATTTGCCACAAGTGCCTCCTGGGATTTGCACACAGGCACAGTGGTTCCAAGCTGGAAGTCACTAAAAGCCTCTTACCAGGGACATAGGGTGCACACTTGGATCCTTTTCTTACATCTTGAGCCCTGCTGACCCCCAGCTGAGCTGTAACTCCACAGAAATGTGTCCTTTGACTAGCAGCCTATGACACTTACTTAAGATAACCAGATTTTGGGCATGGATCCCACACAAACAGTGCTGGGAGTTAAAGCCTGCCCGCCCTTCCCTGCTTGACATTTTCATGGAATCACCTCTGCTTGGTGCTGGGTGACTGTGGCAGGGCAGGACACAGGGCTGGAAACTCACAGGCTGATGGTCCAAGTTGCACGTTAAAGCCAAAGAAAATTTGAAGTAATGGTACTGGACTGTACCTGCTGATCTGTACCTATAGAGCTGCTGCATGTGGTGCCACAGGAGCGTCACAGGATGCCAAACTGCATCATTCTCTCTTCCATCCCTCCTCCCTATTGAGAGCCACTTGCTGAGAATGGAGATGATAAATCACTGACCAGCCTGATCCTGGGTCTTCTCCAGTGAAAGGCTGCTGACTTTCTTCTTTCCCACCAGTACCTGACAGTAGGGGTAGGAGCTGCACTGAGATTTTTGGTAGATATTCTTGCAGGGTAAGTCAAGTCCCCTCTTGGGCATAGCAGACAAGCAGCATTTCCATGAGTGTAAAAACAAGGAGCAAGTTTCATGCTTCATGATAGAAGAATATGTCTTTTCTTCTGAATTGTCAATCTAATCTCAAATTCCAGTATGCTTCTGTGAAACTGAGGCTGTTGTATTTGTTTGTGTGTACAGGATTATCCAGTTCCCCAGACCAGTCAGATTCAAAGAAGTGGTGCAGAAGGTCACGGATGCTTTTGGACAGACGATGGACTTAGTCTGTGTGAACAATGAGGTACTCTTCTTTTTGCTGAGGGGGAGTTTTAGGGTGCCTGGTGCCCACTTCAGCATTGAGCAGTGAGTTGTTCTTAAGTGCCTAATTTAGTGTGGTGCATGGGTGTGAAGAGAAGTCACCTTATTTTCTGGTTCCCAGCTAGTGAGGGTACAGGAGCTGTTGTCTGGACACAGCTTGTTAGGTTCTCATTCTTCAAGCCAGGTTTTTCCTTCTCGAAATTATTTCACTTACAGACTATTAAAAGGTGACACACAAATATTGTATTTCCCCCAGAAAAAAAATCCCCCAAACTCAGATGGGGAGGAATTAAGCAACTGAGATGGTGGAGACAGCTGCACAGCCAACAGCAGGAGATGTTTTCCCATTAACACCCTTTGGGCAACAGAAACAACTTTCAGAGTGTGTCTGGCTGGTGAGAGCACACAGAGGACAGTGACTGTAGGTTGCTGTGTGTTTAGGTTGGATGTGAAGCTGCCCCATCTTGGGGGCAGTTGCAGGGGCATGGTGAAGTCCAGAGTATGAGGGAGAGTGCTGCTAACACCGTGTTCTTTTATCTAGCACTGATTTTGTTTCACCCCAAACCCCCAGAACGATGTTCATGTGTCTGTGGCCAGGTCTGCAGTGAAATGTGCATCACTGAAGGTTCCTCTAGCAGGAACCCTCCCTCTGTGATCCTTGCCTTTAAAGCTTGGAGACCTTTATTCTCCAGCCTGGCCTCATAACATAGGCCACTGTGTTTTTCCAACTTCTTCTTTGAGCTCAGCACTGTCTGAAAGGAGGGGCCTTTACCTAGCAGGGGCAATCCTTGGAGTCTGTTTTGGTGTGCTCAGTGGTTTCTTATGAGGCATCTTGCCCTGAGCTGGGCAGGCACTGGACTCTCAAGGTGGGTTTGGCTTTGGGAAGGAGGAGAGGGGTGGATGACTAATAGGTGGGCTTTTAAAGACAGATTCTTTTGGATGGCTCCCAAGAGCTTGCTGGTTCAAGTATTAATTGCAGATGACTAACAGCCTTTCATCGACGTGTGAATGGAGGGACAGGTTGTGAAGAGAGCTTGCTTGCTTTTTTTTTTTCCCCTCTCCTTTTTTCTCCATTCTGTTTAAACAAAAAAAGCTGCTATTCTGTTATAATAGGTACCTCATGATACCAAAGTGTCCCCTGGGTTTTGGCTTTGAATGCAGTCAGGCTTCTAATCTTGGGCATTCTCTGACAGCCTCTTGGGAAAAGCCTGCCATTGAATTCTCCAGGAATGACTCATTTCATTCCAGGTTTCTTTCCACTGGAAGAGGAATTTTTGTTCCAACGGCAGCAAACAGAAGCTCAAATAATGTTTTATCCAGTGTTAGGGACTGTCTTCCTGGGCATGTCAGGGTACTCCTAACTATCTAAGGCTTGAGGATGACTTTCAGTGTTTTGTTTTTCTATCCATTGAAATTCCTCCTTGAGGGAACCCACACCTTTGGGAAGAGATTTGAGCAGTCGTAATTCAGAGTTGTTATTGTGGAAACACTAGAAACAAACAGAAGTGACCTTTGGGGAGACAGCCTCCATGTCCACATGCTGACATCCCAGCATCTGGCTCCTAGCATGTTTTAGGTCAAGATTTTGAGACTGCAAGTCTCAGAGGTAGCCTGACCACGGGCTCACCAGGGTTAAATTTTTCACTTTTTCTTCTTGCTCAAAGGGAACTGTGCAGTAATTCTTCATTGCCATCAGCTGTTTCTCTTGCAGTAGCACCTTGTAGACCAAAAGTAGACTGAGGCCAACAGATCTGTACAAAAGCTCAACAAAAGACAGTGCCTGTCCCCATGAAGCAGGAGTCCTGAAGCCAAGATCAGGGAGATGAGCATGCCAGCTGGGTGGAGCAGGGGCACGCATGAATCACATCCTGGTGGGACCATGGAATCAGTGGGCTTGGGCTGGTGTAGATAAGAGCAGGGCCTGGCCATGGGTGTACCACATGGGGCATGTCTGCATGTCAGTACTAGGCTGGACTCCTCTTTCTGCTCAGTGGGGACAGCAACACGTGGCCTGGCCATGGACAGCACGGCTGGTGTTGGTTAGATAGTTGGCTGTGTTATGGATTGAAGGACTGGCTTCTGCAGCAAATGCTCTGAGTTGGATCTGCATGCACTGTGACCTTCTTGTTTGTCCCTTCTCCATGACCTACTTGTGATGTGACCTTGGGCAGAACCCTGAACCTCCGTGTGCCACCAGTTCCCTTCTGACCTCCCCTTGCTTGTCTCCTCTCAGACTGTCCCTCAGCATTATTTCAGAAGGTTAGGGAGACTTAAAGCCTGGGCAAGTGGTAGAAGCTCCCTTGAGGGGGGGGAGATAAAGGCATATTTAACAAACATTTGTTGAGAATTGTTGATGCCAGTTGGTCCTGCATTGGGCAGGAAGATGAACTAATTGACCTCTCAGATTTTTCCCCAACCCTGTTTCCTACTATTCTTTGGTTTTCTGCAGTGTCTTACAGAGTGAGGTCTGGCAGAGCTGTTGTAGCTGCTGAACACTCACCCTTTGCACTCACTTTCTTAGACTGCCATGGCTTGACTACCAAGTGCCATACTAAATCATTAGGCTCCAGGGGAGTATCTTACTTAAAAACAAGAAGAAAAATTTAATAAGCTCTATTTAGTGAAGCTTCTGTGTAGATAAACTTTGCTGCTCCTCATGGCTGCTCACCCTGTAGACAGAACACACCCAGTTACTGGAAGTGCACCCTGGCAATTGCTCCTGTTGGTCTGTGTGAGTCTGTGTTTAGTTTCATGCCTAGTAGGTACCTGTTCCTGATATCCATGTGCCACAGTCTGGAAGTCAAATGGAGCAAAATCAACTTGCCAGATGTGGGTAATGGGTAAAGCCAAGCTAAATACTGGCCCCAGTCCCTTTTACAGGAGGGCAGTTTCTGCCTGATGTTTTTGGCTCCACTGAAGCAGGCGTGCAAAAGTGTTAATGTGAGACTGGAGTGAGATGGAGTGACCAGCAGAACATTCTGTTCAAAGCAGCAGCTGAGGGATTGCTCTGGACACTGGTGAGGAGCTTGGTGAAGGGATGGGTGAGCAGTGAGACACTATTTACAGCTCAGAGTCAAATTCTGTTTGGTGGCAGGAAGAGAGGAACAGCTCCCCACCATTGTCACTTCTGCTTGAGTGTAGGAGACAAGGTTTGTCTGCTTGATGCACCTGTGGAGCCCTTGTGAACTTCAGGAGGGTTAAGCAGTGCACTGGGAGACTGGTTCTCCTGCATTAGGAAGCAGGTTGAGCAGAGCTGCACAGCATTTGGGAGACATCTGATAGCACCTTTACCTGATGTCTGCTGGGAACAGAAGTGCTTCATTCAGATCCCAGAGTTGGACCATGAACCACGGTCTAACCATTTACTCCATGGACCTCCTGCAAGCCCTGAATATCGACCTGGAGAGTACTTTTATTCATGGCCAAGCCAGACCCAGTGCAGACACAACTGGAGGTGTTCTCTGTAAACCCCCCAGGTGGTTAGGTCCCTTGCTTAGGAGGTAAGGGACATCTTCCTGAACTTCTCCCCATCTGCTTTGGTTGAGAACTCAAGTCCCTTCAGCCTGTAGGATATCCTAGGGCAAGGCTCTCTTAAGAGTTACTCCTGGATTTTTTTTTTCCTACACACAAATAACTATTTAGTTTTCTGACAGAAGGTGCACAGACTGATTATCCCTCTCCCTGGGTGAATGTGCTAAATACTTTGCTGTAGAGTCTCTTCCTCTGTCTTTTTGTAGAAATTTCTCAACCATGTTTGCATACCTTAGACCAGAAGAGCACTCCTAGCTCAACCTGGGGTTCATTGCTTAAATATCTTTTGAGAACTGTCCGTGCCTTTCCTTAGCAATTCTCGCTGCTTCCAGCAATTACACCAGGCAGCTTCCTTTTCTCACCTGTTAATCCCATTTCTGGATATCTAACTCTCCCACACAAGCTCTAAGGGCCCTGGCTATCAAATTTGGGACTGTAAACTATAAAGAACAGCAGGTTGCATTAAATTTAGCTTCTGCAGTGCCCCTTTGCAGACCAGGCTTTTAGTGTCCTGAAGCTGGGTGCCTGAGGTAGGTGTAAGCTGAGGATCACCCACTGTCCACAGCTGTGGGAGTCTGGCTTTTTTGATGGGATATTTTTAGTTTCTCAGTACAAGAAGGACATTGAGGGGCTGGAGTGTGTCCAAAGAAGAGCAACAAAGCTGGGGAAGGGTCTAGAGAACAAGCCTTAGGAGAAGCAGCTGAGAGGGAACTCAGGCTGTTCAGTGTGAGGAAAAGGAGGCTCAGGGGAGACCACCTTGCTTTTGACAGCTCACTGAAAGGAGTCTGGAGCCAGGTGGGTGTTGGTCTCTTCTCCCAGGTAACAAGTGATAGGACAAGAGGAAATGGCCTCAAGTTGTGCCAGGGGAGGTTTAGATTGGACATTAGGAACAATTTCTTCCCTGAAAGGGTTGTCAAGCCCTGGAACAGGCTGCCCAGGGCAATGGTGGAGTCCCCATCCCTGGAGGAATTCAAAAGATCTGTAGATGTGGCACTTAAGGACATGTTTTAGTGGTGGACTTGGCAGTGCTCACTTACCAGTTGGACTTGATGATCTTAAAGACCTTGTCCAACCTAAATGATTCTATGATTCTATGACAATGATGTTAAGCCTGATGTTTATCATATGGAATATGTGGCCTGCATACAGCTCAGTTTTCTGCAAAATGGGAGTGAAAGGTAACCTTCTTATCACACTGGAGAGGAGAGACTCAATCCAAACCTTGAGGTGCTCACTCTGTAGAAGCAGCAGCCCCATGGACCTCTAGGATGGAGCTTGGCGGGCTCAGGCTGTGGCCCTTGGGTGGAGGAGGTGACTGTAGCAGTTTCCCAAGGTGAAACCTCATCCTTGTTGGCCAGGGTCCACAGTTTTCCCTTGACCTGGTCACCTTCAGAGTCCTAGCCTCAGTGCACACAGTCTGAGGTGTATTTGCCCACAGGCCAACAGCCAAACCATTGGCAACACCCTGGGATCCAGAGGTATCACAGGTGGCTTTTGAGTGTTGTCTTCTGTGGTGGTTCAGGTGAGGTGTGTTTGCTGTGGCTGGTGGCATGAACCCAGGTTATCCAGAGGGCTGAGCTGCCTTTCAGGAGTTCTGAGCAGCTGGGGCTCCCAGTAAGACCAGTGAGAGCCTACTGGGAGCTGTGGCCACTGGGTCCCTTTGGTAGGTGGAACTGCTGTGTACTTTGGCACAGGCCTGAGTGTAATGTGCTCTGCTGACTGGATTCAGTGCCAAAGCCTGAGGCAACCTACAGGGGCTGAGGGGTGATTTTGGTGACATTAGGCAGAACTGCCCCTGAATGAGGGGCAAAACGTTGTGGTTTTGATCTTAGCCCAGGGCAGCAGAAGGCCACAGAGCCCCTCTGAAGTGCAGCTGTGTTGGGTGCAGGAGGCTCTGCAGGCTGCCTGCAGGACATGGTACACCACACAGCAATGTCAGGAGGGTCAGATTCCCTCTGGAGGTA
>NW_008584647.1:12541-26055 GCF_000691845.1 Merops nubicus | reverse complement strand
GTTCGGCCACTCAGCAGGAAAACGTCAGGACCTTTGGCTGCCTGGTAGGCACAGCACTGTGTAGCAGTCTGTTACCTTAGAAAGAGCAGAAGGTGAATTTGTCCTGCTGGGAGTCAAAGAAGGGGTTCTTGGAGGGAGAGCAGCACACACCTTTCATATCCAAAGGGAAGAGACTCTTTCTTGTGAGATGTTCCCTGATTTCATCTGATGCCCAAACCCTTGGGAGACAGTGTCAGTGTGCAGGAACGCAGGCTGCAGCAGCAGGGGAGGTCACTGAGGATCTACCAGAGTAAATCTTTGGGTGCAGCTCAGTGCTTCCTTGAAACACCACTGCATGACCATCTTTCCAGGAAGAATGTGTGGGTCTGTTTTGAGGCTGAGTAGCAGCAGATCTTGCCTACAAACTCCAAAATCAGAGGAGCCTCAGAATATCAAGCAGCAAGCCTAAGGCTTTGTCTCAGCCCTCTCCTCTTCCCACTAGCTGGATTAGTGATGTGACCTTTAAGCTCTCTCCTTGCAGATGTTTTTTTGTTGTGATTTTTTGCGTCTGTCCCTTGGTAGAAGAGAACTTGGAAGGAAGTGTTAGAGCTCAGCAAGCTGGAGGGCACGGGGGCTCCGTGTTCCATCCGCCTTCTCGGGGTCCTCCCTCGCCCCCCCATTCCCAGGCTGCCCACTGTGAGGATGTGGCTGCCTCTGTTTACCCACGGGTGTGACATCGCTGTGCTCCGGTGTTTGTTCAATCCCTTCCAGCTCCTGATCCCGCTGAAATCCCAGGAAGACTTGGACAAAGCCATGGAACAGTTGGAGCTGAGCCCTTCCCTGAAGAGCCTGCGGGTCCTTGTGAGCGCTCCAAAGAAAGCGAATGTGAGTCCTTCACCTTCTCTGCTCTCCCGTGTCCAGGGCAAGATGCCTTGTGATTGTGTTGGGGAGTGGAAACAAGTCTCCTGGCGGTGAAGAGCAGAGGGCAAGCTGGCCGTGAGAGGGGTCAGCCCTGCTCAGGCTCAGCTGCTCGGAAATCCTGAGCTCAGCTCCCTCTAGCTCCCCATGAAGGGTTAAATACCATCTGCTCCTCAAGCAAGGTCAAACCCCAAGAGAGCCCCTTGTGCTTTCTGCCTAGGGGTGCTGTCACCATTCCTCTGCAGCCCCTCCTCCCTGTATGGGGTGATGCCCTGGCCATTGCCTTGCTGGGGGGCAGCATGGGGACTGTTCCCTCCGTGTGGTGCTGCAGTACTAAAGGCCAGGAAGAGCAGACTGGAGAATCCCTCAGTCTCATGCAGGACTGTCTCCTTTTTTTTTTTCTCTATTTATTTATTTGGTTTTCCTAAGCTCAGTGGTTTGCAGTTAAGCTTGACCTCGCCTGCACAGAGTGTCTTGCCAAAGCACATGTCGTGCTGCCCCAAGCACAGGCTGGGATTTGCAGATGTTGCAACTCTCTTTCTTCCTTATATTTCCTAGAAGTACTGGAGACACTGGGAGTCTTGAAACTCCTCGTGCGTGTCCTCATGCTACCGCTGGTGCTTGAAGCTCTTGGAACTTCCCTGCTCTTTTTGAGAGGCTCTCAGAAACTACTGGGACCAGAGTTCCAGGGGAAAACTGATCCATCAGTTGAGGTTTCCTAAATCCTGGGCAGAAATGGGGTGATCTGTGGGAACGTGGCAGTATTGCCAGTCAGCTACGAAGAGCAGGGGAGCCAGGCAGATGGATGCATACCTTTGAGAGCAGGTCCATCTCTCCCTGAAGCATGTAACCATTCTCCTTCATCTAGGAACATACAGTTCCATGGTCATACATCAAATTATCCCAAAATCACAGCACACTGTAGTGTGCCATCTTAATAAGACTTGGCCACTACCGTTTCAGTTACCAGATGGATGTGCATTTCTTTGCTGTCCCCTTCACCTGTCGTCCCCAGCAGAGCCTGGTCCTCCACTCTCTGTTCCTCTGCTCTGTTACAGGGGAGCCTAAGCTGCCACGGAATTGTAGGGAGCATGGAGGAGAGGCTCTGGTTTGGGGATTGTCAACCTGGGTTCAGGCCAGGGAGCAGTCTCTGTGTCTATCTGCAAATCATGCAGTGCAGGAACAGTCCTTCTATAAAATGTCTGTGTTTACCATTATCAACTGGAGCTTAATCTTCATCTTATTAGAGTATTTTAATAACAGACATGAATAACTTGTGAATGATTTCTGGATGACTCTAGAGCTCCACATTACACGCACGTCTCTTTTGTGTTGTTTTTTCAAACAGTTCTTGGGTAATATGGTCATGGGATGCCCAATACAGGGTTCCATATGGTGTGTCCACAAGGCCTCTGGCCAAGTCTGATCTTTTCCTTTATCTGGTTATCAGCTGCTGCAGCCGAACAACAGTAAACAGCATGAAATGAGGATCTCCAGATCCATGGGTGATATCATGGGATCCCTGTACAAAGACTCCGAGAGGACGCGCAAGTATTCCACAGGTCAGTGAAATGCTCTGTGGGTGCTTGGTGCTATTACCAGGTGGCCACCACCCCCTTTCTCTCCTCTGTCACAACCCTGTAGCTGCTACAGTCTGGATGACCACCCTGATGTCTCCCACCAGTAAGTCAGAGCAGTTGCTGCTTGTCCTCAGCCTGAGGAAGAGGCACTCTGCAAGCTGCACAGCTTGGGAGAGGTTGTGCTGAGCAGAGTCAGGCTGAGCATGAAAACTAAGAAGAACAGGGGATCTGAGCTGCAGTTTGAGGGGGGAAATGCAGTGATAAATATCTCCAGTGAATGTGATGCTGCTGAGCTTTAGCAAAGTGAAGCGAGGATCTACAGAAGGTCAAGGCTTTTGGGGACCTTGATTTACTTATTCCTTTCACCATCTACTGTCATTCTCTCTGTGTCTCTCCCCCTTCCCAGTTAGCAGAATAATGTAGCTGAGTGGGCTTGGGTTCCTTAGCCCCTGGGCTGGGACCAGCTTCACCACATCAGGACCAAGTATTGTCTCTGTCTCTGTGCCACCGATCTGTTCTTGTTGGTGAGATGAAATCTGTGGTAGCTGCTTCTGTGGTTCCTCAGGGGGAAGGATGAGTGCAGTGTTCTGCAGTGGTTGCATTTCAGATGAAGGGAAGCATCCCTTTCCTTCAGAGGTGGTGGGAGGAGATCCCTGCAGCCTCTGAAGTCCAGCCGCCTAATCTCTTCTTGCAGCCCTGCACGGACTGGAGTTTGGTTTATTTATTTTTTTATAAAAAAGGTGCTCTTTTATTTGGTTTTCTGTGCTTGAATTTATGCTCTTCTTGCTTTCTAAAATGCTCTTTGAAATGACAAGTACTCTTGATACAGCCTGTAAGACCTTGTGTGTGAAGAACCGTGCAGGATTCTGTAGAGAGCAGGGTTCCTTGTGCAGAGCTGGTAAAGCAGCCAGTAGGGCTGTGTAGCAGGGGTACAATTACTCCTATGACAACCTGTGGGTGAGATTAATGAGTTTGTCACACAGTGAATGTTCTCTGCCATGGCTGTGGGTGCTGGTTACAGGGCAATTCCTACAGCTCCCTGTTGTTTTCATAGAACTATTTGACAGCTGTAGAAGTGACAGCCTCAGAGGCCTTGGATAAAGAGGGGACCTCCTATATAAATATAGATGGAGATAATCTTCATCCTCCAAAGATACTCTGTACTGACATGGCAGTAAACGCTTCCAAGCTCTTTTCTCTGTGCAACAAAAGAGTACTTTTCTCCAAGGATTTTCCCTTTCTCTGTCTTATGGCCTGTGCTGCCTTGATAACATATCCTGTGGTTGCTGCATCTTGGACAATGATATATAGAAAGTGTTCTTCTGGGGTAGGTCCAACGTAGTCCCTTGTGCAGCCATGCCCTGCTGTGCCTGAAGCCAGGGATGGGTGGCATGTGGTGCTGCCTTGATAACATATCCTGTGGTGGCTGCATCTTGGACAATGATCTATCGAAAGTGTTCTTCTAGGGTAGGTCCAACGTAGCCCCTTGTGCAGCCATGCCCTGCTGTGACTGAAGCCAGGGATGGGTGGCATGTATACAAGAACTCTCTTTGGGCTTGGTGTTTGGGTGCACTAGGGTTGTCTTTTTCTATTGTGGGGTTCTTTTTCTAGCTCACATGTCTCTTCAGAGTCTGCCCAGAGTCTGCAGAGTCACTAAATAACCCTGAATGAGCTGCACACACAAATATGTGGTAAGGTGCAGAGCCTCAGCAGAAAGTGTGCTTGAGAAAACTTCTCTGCTGCTCCATTTTTTGGCACCTGTTAAGCTGTTGATGTAAGCCAGCGAAGAGCTGTGGCACCAGGAGCTGTCACTGGTGTGTGAACTGAGCATGGTGGGCAAAACTGACTCCATGTATGGCTGTGCTAGTGAGGAGATTACATCTTGCAGAGTTAGACTTTCCTAGTAACTTTTATGCTGTACTTTGGCTTTTCCTTACTGTTTTGGAGCTGCTGTAATACCAAGAGAGTCTCTGACCAGGTCCACACCACTGACTGTGGGATGTGACTGCCTTGAAGAGCATCCTGTAGACAAGACAAGGCAGTCAAAGGAATTGATATCAGCTCTGCAAGGGTGAGAGCCTGAGGGACACATGGATTTTGAGGGAATGCCTGAATAGCAGAGTGGAGAAATGGGCATAACATGCTGGTTTAATATAGGTAATGGAGGAGGAGAACTCCTCCAGCACCAAATGTAGGCTACAGAGTGTGGCAACGTTGGGATCTTCAGAAGGGTCTTCATGCCAGTTGCTAATGCTCCAAAGCCAGTGTCCTCAGTGCTGTTATGTAGTTAGGTACAAGGGTAACCAACCAGCCCATGCTACAGTCTGGTTTTTTCAATGCAGACCATCAGTCTTAGTTTGAAAAGTGGTTGCAACAAACCCTCTGCAGGGTACCAGCACACCTGGGGTCTGTAGGAAGCTACTGGAGCTCTGCTGAGGAGGTGTTCACAATCCAGCAGGTTCACACTTTTTGACCTCCTGACTCAGAACTGGGTAGTCTAGCAGCTGGGCAGAAACTCCAGCAAGCTGCAAGGGAGACCTTCAAATGGAGCCTAAAAGTGAACGTCAGGCAATAGACAGGCAGAGGTGACCCCATGTTGTGTGTCCTTCACTCAGCTTGGTGGGTAGTCAAAAGGCAGCTGAAGGGGCTGGGATTTCTGTGGGAGAAACTGCTCTTCACTTGTAGTTGCAAGGTTTCTCACAGTGTTTGCTTCTGCTGCCATCAAAGTGGTTCCTGTCAGGAGAGGTTCTTAGCTCAGTTTGGCTTTTCTCTTGAAACCAGATTTAAAAGGAGATTTAAAGTGACCTTATAAAAAAAGGTGGTTCAGGGTCATGTTCTCAGTGTTCCTGAGATGTCTCCATTTTTTCTGCTGACTCTGCCTTGTTAGCAGCAGCAAAACATAATAAAACTTCATGTTGTTGGCACGAGCACGTTGGGAGGGAGGTAGATGTTCTGGGGAAGACTTGGCTATTTTTGCTTCTGCTGGACAGAAGATGTCTTCAGTCCATGTCCCCGAAAAACCTTATGCAAAGTCAATATTTTCTTTCTTTCTTTTTTTTTTCCCCCTAAACGTTTTCAGTGGAAATCCCCCTTCCCACCTCCTCCCCTTTTTTTTGTGGGAGTGAAGGGGAAGTGGAAAATGTTCCAGTCTCTTGGTGACCAGCATCTGCAAACGCTCAGCCATGTGCCAGGAAACTTTGGCTAGAATCTATTTGGGTTCTGAATTTTCAGATAACTGAGGGTTGTTTTTATTTACTTTGAGGAAATATATGTTTCAGAACATTATCCACAAATTATTCAAGAGCCCCATTCCAGAATTACCATTTCAATGGAAATATTTTCCGAGAGCTTTATTTTTATTTTTATTAATGTTGGTGTTTTTCTCCACGGTGGCAAACCAGGCTGCTGAGCCATGGCACCCTCTGCCTGCCAACCTTCTCCAGACCAGGCATGAATGCTGGCTGGCTCTGGGCTGACGAATATGGACCATTCATGAGAACAGCACAACTTTTGCCTCAGAGAATTGTCACTGCAGGGATGGTGCCCAGGTTTTTCTGGGTGCCTGGAGATGTCTGCAGCAGCGTTGAAGCCCTGGTAGCACTCTGGGAGGAACTGAATGCAGCTCTCCAGAGAGAGATGGTGCAAAGACTTTGCTGGTGTGCACGCTGGTCAGATGACTCTGAGAGCCAAGGCCTGGAGGTGGGACCTGTGCTGTTAAATTCACAAGCACTGGATGGCCGTTGATGAGGTTGCTCAGTCATTAACACATTCCTTCACCAACCCTGCACCAATGACTGCTGACCCAGCAGTGCCTGGGCACAAGTTGGGGTAGCATGGGCTAGGGACCTGTTCCAGGAGTTGGGATGGATGAGACCCTCTCTCTTTTGAGAAGAGGAGGAGAATTTGGCATTGCTGCAGCTGCTTTAGGGCTAGAAAATGATTAGTATACAAGTAGCCAAAAGTTTGCCTTCAGTCAAGGTGTAGGAAACCATCCTTAGCATGGAGAGGAGTGAGATTTGTAGGGGTCCTTCTGAAAGAGAAGGAATTGAGGGAGATTGGGTCATCTGCTCACACCTCCACTTGACAGCCACAGAGTGAGAAATTTCCTGCAGGTTTATCTTTATCTCCTCTTCTTGTGCTGCTGCATCCTGAGCCCTGTGTTCCTGCCAGGGCTCAGAGGAACGACACCTCTTCATGTCATGTCCCTCCTTTGGCTCTGCAGCAACATCATCCCCGGGCTGGGCTCTCCGTGGCTGCAGCTGTGAGCGTAGGCAGCTGCCAGCAAACCCTCCCCAGCTCTGACTTTTTAAGGGGCTTCTCTTCTCCTTTGGGACTCCTGCTTAATGCTGATAGGTGATGGATGAAGTTTTGGGAGGGACCTACCAGGGCAGGGGAAGGGTGAAGCCAGGGAATGTGGAGGCGGAGAGAAGCCAAGACTGGCACAGGGGAGCTGGCTGTACATGCAGCACCACAAACTCTGCACATACTGCATGAAAGACACTTCTTAAATAAAAATAACAGAAGGGAACATGAAAGACCCCAGCAGATGCCAGCAGTGTCTGTAAGTCTCTGTGCTGGCCTGGTTCAACCCGCTCAGGACATGCTGTGCTCTAGTCTCAGATGTACAGCTCTACATCAGTTCGTGTAACATGGAGCAGGAATCCTTTCCCAAAGCACCTTGCTCCAAAGGGTAACCGAGGTCAGATGCTCAACTGGTGCCAATCTGCAGAGTTTCTCTGAGTTCAGGAATCCTGAATAAAGCTGCTGAGATCCGGCCAGCGTTCGGCTTGTAAAGAAGTGCCTCAGAGCCTGCCCCATCCCTGCTGGGTCCGAGGACTGCAGCTAGCATGCAGTCCTGTAGACCTCAGGAGGACAGTCCCTTGGGAGTGTCCTCTCTGCCTGGTGCTGCTGCTGTTTCTGGACTACTAGGTCAAGGGTGAAGAGCACCCGTGATGTCTCAAACAGGCACATCTGGGCTTGTCTGTTGACTTCTCCCTTTGCCTCTGGGTGGGTAAAGCAGCACTGCCTGGTGTCTCCAGGATGCCTTGTGTTGCCCCCACTAGGAATTAAGCCTGCCTTTGAGTAGCACAGTTGCTGTCTCTCCCTGACCCTGGTTCTCTGTTCCCTCTCCTCCAGCAGCACTGCAACTGCCCGAGGTTTTGTTGATGGGGCAGGATAGTCCTGGAGGGGGAATCAACCTTGGGCTCCAGGGCTCTGCCCCCACCACCTCCCCATGTTCCTCCCGGGTGGATGGACATGAGTGGATGCAAAGCAGCAGCAACCGGTGCTCCTGGAGGTGTAAAGCTGCATCAATTACTTTGAGCAGCTCTTCTGCCCAAACAGCCTGGCCGAAAGGGATCTGGTTCAATCCACCAGTTTCCAGGCATGCAAAAGCATAAGCATTTTGTTTAACTTCCTTGCCTGCTGGGAAACGGCTTGTGTCTTATCCCCTTTTACAGTTCTTGGCAGGAAATGTGACTCTAGAAGGTCAAACACCACTGACCTGATGACTGGGAGTAGTTGTTACAGGCAGAGGCTCAATGTGAGATCATGCAAAGTCTTCATGCTTGTGATAAATCTCATTTAACTCCCTGGGTTCAAAATCTAACAGAGTCTGTAGAGCTCTCTGAAATCTGAGTCAAAGACCTCCTGGGCAGTGAGTAGGTTGTCACAGCAAGAGGTGCCAGCTCTGCATGAGCAGACCCACACCTCACCATAGCAGGGACAGAGATGCTCAACAGAGCTGAGAGCCAGCAGTTACCCCACGCCAAATCCTCTAGCAGCTTTTTGGAGCAAGAGCCACCCAAATGTCCTTTTGCTGCTTTCTGGATTGACATCTGCTAAGCAAACAAAGGGCTGATCATGCAGTGATTCATCCAGGGTGCCCAAACTGTGAAATGGTTAAACATTTGTTTATTTATCTTCAAAGAGAGGATGCCGTACTTCCCAACTGGTTTTGTTTTCAGGGCTGGTGGAAAGCCAGTTCATTATGAGTGCCGCAGCACTCGAGAGATTCTCCCCCCTTGATCTTGGCTTTACTTCAGTTGGACTTTTTTCGCTGTGTTCTTATCCTGCAGGAAATCTGTGAAGGAGAAAATAGGAAGAAGAAAAAAGTAACTCAGAGCCATATGACTTTTATTTTTACAGTCTAAGCGAGGAGTCTGGAGGAAGATGTACCGTGGGACAGAGAGCTCTGTGTGTTTGGTATCAATCCAGCGAGCCTGATTTAGTGATCTTTAGTGCTGGTGTGACACTGGTAGTGTTAGAAGCTCCTGATGTGCATCAGATGAAGTGAAAGGTGGGGACTCAGATTTGTAGTGTTGATCACGCTGATGGATTTATGCCAGAGATCAATCTGGCACAGTAACTGCCATGCAGGATAGCAGCAGAAGAGGCAGAAGTGTTGTGTTGATTGATCAGTGTTGACTGTTCACAATGGGATAGGCCCTTTCCCAGTACTTTTTTCTTGCAGTATTGTGCTTAGCCTGGGCATGTTGTTACCAAATGGTAAAAATGAACCAAGGAGTTGCCAAGAGCCCTGCAAAAATGGGTAAAGCGTAAGGAAACATTATCTCCATGTGCTTTCTAACTCTTCAAGGACGTGTGTTTTTTAGAAGTCTGCTTGAAAACAAGTTGTTGTGTTGTGTGAAGTCTCACGTTGCACAATGTTGACTAGTTAAAGCTCCAGCACAGAGCAGCACGGACCTCTGTCAGCAGTTCCTTGCCATGAAGTGATGACAGCCCAGGATGGAGGGGAGGGACTGCAGAAAGGCACGTGGAGCCCAGCCTGTGCATCTGGGCCAGGGGAGGGCAATGCTCCCTAAAGCCTGAGAAGGCACAAGGAACCAGTTAGGATGGATTTGGGTGAACCAGGGGGAGGAAGCTGTGGAGTTCTTTTCCAGCTGCAAATCAGAAACCCCCTTTTGCCAAGAGATCCCTGTGGGGGAGGCTGGGAAGGCCTTGCTGCCTCTGCCGAGCTGCACACCATGCTCTGCAGAGCCCCAGGGGTTTCCAGGTGGCTCTGCCTGGCATGGAGCCTCTGGGACTGCAGACAGGGGACACAGCCCTCCCTTGGCAGGAGATGGCACAAACTGACCCCCTAGGTCATTCCTCTCCCTGTGGTTCTTCAATTTGAGTGCTGGTTTTGCTTCCTCTTCACTTTTGTATAGGGAAGGGGGAGAGAAGAAGAATATTTCGGTGCAAATTATTTGCCATATAAGAAGTGTTTAAGTGATGTTGCACCAAATTCACCTGAGCTGTTTCCCAGGTTGCTGAACAAGGCAGTGAAGTGATTCAGGGAGGAAATGTCTGGAGGAAAGAGGGGAGGTGGGTTTAGAGTTTGTGTTTTGATTTGAGATTGACCAATGGTATCGCACCAAAACTCCGGAGCCCTTTTCTCTCTGGCATGGACAGAGCACCAGGATGCAGTGCACAGTTCTTAGCATCCCAGGTAGGTTGAAGGCCGAGTCTTCTAGATGTTGTGTGGCCCCACAGTAACAAACTGTCCATGTTGCAAAAGCTTTGTAGGGTGCCCATAAACATCACATCTCTAGCTCCTCCGTTGCCTTCCACATAAGTACAAACCCAGCAGCATCTCCAGGAGGTCTGTGATTGTTGGACCAGCATCTCTGGAAGGACCTGGATGTGGCAAGTCCTCTCCCTGACCCCTGCCTTTGTCACCTCCTAGGCTCTCTTCACACCGGCCGGAGCTCCCCGCCCCCGGGGAGTGTTCCCGAGGAGCAGCAGCAGATCGCTCGCCAGGGCTCCTACACCAGCATCAACAGCGAGGGCGAGTTCATCCCCGAGACCATGGACCAGAACGTGAGTGGGGCTGGGCCGTGTGGGGCACGCTGGGGGTGCCCTTCCCACCCCGCCCCCCCTGCGGGCCCCGCGCTGGGGCTCGGGCCAGCTCCTCCAGGAGCGGCTGCCCCTGGGCTTGGCATGCTCAAGGGACGGCTGCTCCCTTTCCACAAGGCAGCTGCAGTGGTGATGGCAACGTGCTCAGGTAGCCCTGGGGGAGCGTAGGTGTGCGACACACGTGTGTGCCAGCTGCCGGGGCCCTCCTGGATCCTGGCACCAGCAGGGGTTGTGCCAAGGAGCCGATCGCCCGGGCTGCAGCAGCCTGGGGATGTCGGCAGCTCGCTGCTGCCCGTGTGCTCCTCCTGCCTCAGCTCCTGTTACAGCTCTTGGCTCTGCCCACAGGCTCGCTGTGTGGTTTGGTCTCTCCCTCCCTCATATATATTTTTCATTCTCTCGTACTAAGGAGTTTGTGTATTCCAGCCCCTCAGTAACAGAATGCAGCTGGTTCTGCAGCACAGTGATGAGAAGTGTTGTTCCCTCCAGGCAGTTTGGTACCCACAACGAAGGGAAGCTTGGGAGTGTTGAGGGACCAGAGGGGAAGCACCTTACACCTGCCTCTCCATTTGCATCTCTGCTCAACCTAGAGCTCCAAAGAGCTTGCTGTAGGTCCTGTGAAGTCAGCTGGGCTCTCTGGGCACACAATTCATTTTTTTGCAAAGCTCTTGGAAGGGCAGGACCAGGGTCCACAATTTGCAGGAGGGCTGGCCATGCAGGAGGGACTTGGAGGGATGTCCTGAAGGCACAAAGCTCACTCCAGCAGGCTGCTGTGACGATCCCCAAGGATCTTGCCTGGGTAGAGGTGCTTTTTCTACACTCAAATAGGTCCCACTAGCTCCTCTTCTGCGTGCAGCCTGTGCCAGTGTTTCCATGGAAAGTTGTGTTTTTAACAGTTTATTATACAGCCAGTAATAAAATAAGAAGTCACTCCGGGTGAGTCTTGGCAGCATCACAGTGCAGATGTATCTTGTGCTCCTCGTAGCCAAAAGTTGGCTTTCTATTGTTTTCCCATGCCTTGCAAACACGTTTGGTAAGATGAAGACAAAGTGCTGTGTGTGCAGGGGGAGGGTCCCCCTGAACCCCGCCTTGGGTGTAGGTCAGCACAGCTCCACGGGCTGGTACTGGAGCTGCACTGGCACTAGCTGAGCTCTCAGCCTGCTCCTGGCCAAGGTTCCCAGATGCTCTCCTCACTTTTCCCCAGCCTCACGCTGTGGGTGGCCTGCTGCCCTTCTCAGACAAACTAAATGCCGGGAAAGGGGATTTGGAGATGGGTCTTTCTCCTCTTCTGATGGAGCAGCCATGCTGTTCCCCACAGGGGCTTTGCCCTCAGAATGTCCTTGTGCTGCAGCTTCCATACGTGCCTCCTGGAAAACCACTTAAAAGCTGGTGCTTGCTGCCTGCTGGGGGATGCCCCTGTGCAAGCCTGTGATGTAACTGTGGTCTTTGCCTCGAGACCAGCTTGGCAGATGGACAGAGGTTGAGTGTGGAGCCTGCTCGGATTCCCAGTTTTACACTTTTGGGAAACCAGACTGTTTCTGAATGATTTTAACTGCTGGGAGAGATCTGGCATGGCTGGCAGAGGTGGGGAGTGGGGCCTAGCAAAGGTCTTGTTCCTCTTCGGCAAGTGCATTTTGAAGGATGAGGATTTGGGGTAAATCTGGGAAGCAGGGAAGAATTGCACTTTCCATCTGGGACCGTCCTGCCAAAACAATGTGAGCTGTTATGACAACCAGCTGAGGAGGTCTGAGGCAGGAACAGCTCACAGAAGGGGAGCCTGTTGCTGTGGATGGGGAAGGAGGAGCAGCGTGGGCTCAGGAGCCAGCAGAGGGTGACTCCACATGGTGTTGAGCCCCCGTTGCTCAGCTCTCCTGGGAAGGAGCTGGGCTGGGGCCTGGCTGGGGAGCAGGGAGTGGTGAGTGTCCACAGCAGGTCTGCAGCCAGGAGGGAGCCTCGTAGCGACCACAGCACGGCGTGGCCTTCAGCAAGCTCTCCTCTCTGTGAAGTGCACATAGCCCCTGGGTTTGCCACTCGATACAAACCCTCTATTGTTACTAACCAGCTATAAATAACCCTGTCCAGTACAATCTCTCATCCAGGAAGCAACACAAATGCAGGTTTTGACTCACTGGGCGAGTGAGAGCCAAGCCAGTTCCTCCAGCCAAAAGCCCTGATGATGCCTCACTTATCACTGGAGAGGAAGGCTGGTCTCGTGTGCCAGGGCAGCCCAGGGCTGTGATCCTGTCTGTGGCACACAGTATCCACTCAGCCTTGGGCACATCATTTGTGTCCTGATTTTTCCTTTTTTTGGTTTTTTTTTTTTTTTTTTCCCCACAAATACTTCAAGCAGTTTGAATCTCATTGACTTCTCAGCATGGTTTGAACACCAGGGTGCTAATTATCTTTGCCTCAGTTTCCCTACTAGCAAATAGCAGTTGGAAAGAACAATAGTCCAGGGAGGGCATGATAAATGGGTTTCCACTGGGGAAAAAAACCCTTTGGTTAGATTGGCTGTCATCTCTACTGGGGTCCTGTCAGCTGGTGTACATCAACCAGCTTCTGTGGAGCCTTGTTGACCCTGCAGAGGTCTGCTGGCACTGGAGCCTGAAGAGCTGCAGCATGTGGTTTTATTGGTTTCCCTTTTCTTTCCCTGTCAGATGCTTGAAGCTTTCATCAGCCCCGACGAGTCGCTGTCTGGGAGCTGCCAGTCGCTGGACAGATCCGTGGACAGGTGAGTCAGGCATGGCACCATGAGTCTGGAACAGGGAGGGTTCCAACCTTCCCAAGCTGAAATGCAGCCTCTGGTCTGCAGAGGGAGAGGAGCAGGGTCAGTAGCACCCCCTGGGGTTCCCATTCAGAAGAGGATGCACCTGACAAAACCAAATCCTAGCGCAGCCATCTGTGTGGTGGTATGATCTGAAGTGGAGTAACCTGAGCTGGACAGAGCAGGTGGGGCTCTGTGGACAGCCTGCATTTGTGTGCCCAGGTTTTCTGCTTGTCTTTGTTTTTCCTCCTGCTGCTCTGGCTTTCTGCAGTCACCAAGTCAATACTCCCTTAGCTTCCCCATGCCTCCTCCTCCCCAGGCATGCTGTCTGCTCTCCATTGACCACTAGTAAATTTGGCAGCCCCTCTGCACTGCCAGCAGCCACAGACGTGTCAGTAAAGGTGCTGAGGACACCAGAC